>NC_138768.1:24228865-24511365 GCF_965119305.1 Pelophylax lessonae | reverse complement strand
GACGACCTAGCATGTTATTTGAAGACTGTACTATTTTGGACATACTTGGACTCAAACATACACTGCTCTTTCCACAGCTCCTCCTCCTCTGGGGGTATGATAAAGTTTATACGCATCTTCACCAAAAGCACAAGATGATGTGTCGTCTCCGGATGAGGCTGCAGCGGAGATTTCAGTTCCTGCCTGAGATAGTGGATCTGCAGCGGGCCTGGAGTGATGCCAAAAGGCGCTCACCCAGGCTCCTGCTAAAGGCTGTGGAGCAAATCTCCGGTAAGTAAAAATATACATTACATGTGACCAGATAGGTTACAATTTTTTGGGTAGGTGGACATGTGTTTAGCTATGCAACAACACTAATACCAACACCCCCCCCCCTCCCTCTCGCTCCTACCTTTCCTACCTCCATCAAGTGTCTCTTCACAACCTTTAATACTACTATGTACATTCGTATTTTCTATGTTTTTTTCTTTTCTTCTGCTTCTAGCCAAAGCGGACGGCCGGCACCCTCTTGTGCTTTTGGTGAAGAAGGGGAGGAGGAGGACGGCCACACTCCAATATGCATTCAGAGGCAGCGAGCCATTTGAGCAGCTGAAAATTGTGGATCGTAAGTAGAAAATAAAAATGTTAGAAATTTCTAATCTCTAATCACATTTTACAGAGCCCCCTTTACATCGGAGTCTCCAGACTTACTACACTGTAAGAGGGAAGTGTGAAGACTCTGATATAAGGAGAGTTTGGGAACCATTATTTGAGGGGGGAAGCTGGGGACTCTGGTGTAAAAGGGAACTCTATGTTCCCCAAAGCTCCCCCATACATCTGAGCTTACAGAGACCCTCTTACACTTCCCTTCCTCAGTCCACCACAGTCAAGGGCACAACAAGTCCCACTGCAGAAGGCTACCTGCTTGGACTTGTAATCCTCTCTGTAGGGGAATGAGGAAATACTGCCTGCTATGCTAAGACTTGTAGTGCCCTCTGTTAGGGACTAAGGATTCCTCAGTCCTCAACATTCTAGGGCACTATAAGTCTCAGCATAGTGGGCTGTCATACCTCAGTCCCTCACAGCTCGGGTCAAAAACAACACAGTTAAACATCTAAAGGACAACTCCAAACAAAACTACCAATAATGGACAGAGTCCATATGCTCTATAATGTCAAAGACCCGCTACCACTCACCTTCCACCTCTGGTGCTGTCATTGTGTAGGGCAAAGGGCTCCATCTACACCATGTTTGGCTTTCAGGTCAGATAGGCAGGACTTGCTCAGCTCCACTCTCTTCCTTGGCAATTGACTCTGGCGTCATTGTGGATCTTTCCTCCTCTAGAAAACACCCAGGGGCCCTCTCCTTGTCCCCCAGCCACCCAGGGCCTTCTTCTCCTCCTCCTCCACCAACCATTTTCAGACTCTTCCAACTTCCCTTGGGCAACTCAACCCCTTTGCATAGTGGACACAACAAATCTATGACCAGCCTGCAAAATATCAAGTCTGGGCCTGGTTACCTGTATGTTCCGGGTCCAGGGCGGAGCTCTCCTCCCAGAGCAACAAATGATGATAGCAGAGTGAGTTGACCGGCCAGTCACTTCCTACTGGTGCAGGTACACACCTACCGATTCCTCCACATCTTAGGATAACATGATCAGACGGCCAATCCCCAGTCAGAGAAGGAGGAGTAAGTGTCAGAGGACAACAGACACCTGGCAGACGCAGTGAAGGGACTGCAGCACACTGCTGCAACTTTTTGATCCGAGGATTGAAAGCAATCTTTTACTTGGGAGATTTCCCTGACTGCGCCCTTCGAAATGTTGGTGCTCCGCCACTGGCCGCAAGGCCCCTGTAGGTGTGAGGCCTTAGGCGCCCGCTTAATTTGCATGGTGCCCTCCTGTTTTAAAACATGGTCAATGCATCTCATTGGTGTAAGTGCACTTCTATGTTCTGAATTGTAGGGGCATCGAGTATGGTGCTAGCATGATGAGAGGTTACTGCCTATTTGTGTCCATAAATAATATATAATGTTTTTCTTTTATTTTAGAAACCAGTGATCAGGATGTGGAGGCTCAGCCTTCTCAGGCCCCCTGTAAGTAATGTGGATGTGCTGGTGTGTTGTGTATTAGGTCGAACTTGGAGGAATGATTGTTTGTTTTGTTTTCTTTTGTGATTGATGTAACTTCAGCAAGAGAGGAGCCTCAGGCAGGGCCAAGTCGCCTGGATCCGGGCCAGGAACACATTGGTGACCAAGAAGAGGCCAATTGGTCTCAAACGGATGAGGACCTGGGCTCTCCTCAAATGGGAAGTAAGTATTCTACATGTGTTTGTGTGTTCAATGTGTCCTGGGAAATCTAAGGGCTGTAATATATATATTTTGCCATTGGGGTTATGTAGCAGATGACATTGAGGATGTTAGTTGTGGAGGACTGGGGAAGAGGGGCCGCTGCTTACCCAGTCCAAAGTAACTACTACCTTCAATGTTTCCCAACTACTTTCTGTGTGCCTTTATCAAATAGCTTTGGTTCAAGGATTGTATTTGTGTCTTTGTGTTTCTAGGAGATACGACGCCATCCCCCCATGAAGGGACACCATCCCCCCATGTAGTGTCTCCCCCATCCTCCCCCACTCCAGGCTCCCCTGAACTAGTCTGTAAGTACCTAAAATTAGATTCTCACATGAATTGTGTGTGCTAGGATGATGTGTATCTAGGATAATCTAAGTTGGAGTCTAAGCAAGTGTAGTTTTGCTATATGTGACAGGAAGGTTGGTCATGAAACACTCTTGCTTAACCTTCATGTTTGAAAGGTGGTTTTGGGCAGCTTTACAGGACATGTTATCTTTTGTAAGTTATCTCAAGCCACCCTATTCTAAATTGGTGTTATTTTCTCTACATTGGAAATGGTGTGCTTTGTACTTGTAAATTTTTTGTGGACATTGTAATTTAATCATGTCCTGATTTAGTCAACACTGAAAATGTGTGTTTGTCAATCTTTCATAAATACTCTTCCTCGGTAATGTACCACATTCCAGTTCACAATTTGTGTTCTTTTTGTGCAGTTTCTCCCGAGCCAGCCACGCCATCAACTTCGGGGGCCCAAAAAAAAACTGATGATGGTAAGTTGTGTGCTTTTCCAGTAATGTGTCTACTTAGTAAGTGGAGAAATGCTAACTGTGTATGTCCCCGCTCAGGCTTCAAGTTGCTCTAAAGGCAGCAGGTTCTTTATGTGAATGCATTCTATGCATTAGTATTCCAAGTGATAGGTGTGCATATTCCCCCTAAGACTTACTGGGACCATTTTTTACTGTCCAAATTTTTGCACTAATACTTGTCTGGAACAGACTCCCCCTCCTCCTTAACTGAGGTGACAGCATGCCAATATTGCCTCCTGATGCTGTCACTCCTAATCATTGAGACCATCGGAAGGGAGGGGGGCAAGGCTGGCTCACAGCCTAGTGCCTGAACAGGCACAGGGTGCTTGGCTTCATCTCATGTGCCTCCATAGCAAGCTGCCTGCTGTGGGGTCAACCAACAGGAGGGAGGTGCCTAGAGGTGTGTACAGGGGCCATGTAAAAAGGAGGATTGTTATTTATCTTGTCCCCAAAAACCTAGAGAGTGTAAGTCTAACCTGATTAGTTTTCCACAGCCCTCCCAAAATGATATGTTTCCAACACTTAGAACAGGCAGGGCTGAGGCACAAAAAACATCCGAAAAACACAATCAGCACAAAAGCAGGGAGTACGTATCCTTAACGCTACAAGCTTCACCCAGTAGAATGATGCTTGCACTGTACAAATCTGCATCACCACCATATCAAAGTCTAAATAAAACTTTCAGGGAAATGTGGAGGGGTAATGAGTGGGTGTTAGAGCGTTTTCATGACTGCCTAACCTACAGTTAGCGTGAGTCCATTTGTTGATAAACTTTTTCTTCTCTCTTAACACAGCTGGGATGGCGGAAAGGAGATCAGGGGAGCAGACACATCTGCTCCGTCCACAACTGGCCCTCCGAATTCCAAAGGGTAAGTCTCTACTATGTGTCAGGTTCAATCTATAGACAGTAAGAGGGAGAGAGAACGCTACACAAACTCCAATGGTGATAGAGATAAATGTGTGCACATGTATCGTGTTGACCAATTGAACCCAAAACACCTTACATTCTTCTAAATGATTGCTTGTGTTGACATGAAGAAAAGCCTTTTACTTAGCTTTGGTGGAACTGCTACTAACATTCCAAGCCATCTTATGTAACCTTTTGAACAATTTGCTGTGAAAGTTTGAGTTTAAGGTTTACACCAGCAATTTAGCATATTTGCTTCAGAGTGTTGATAAAAGCCAACCAATAGACTCCTAAGCATATTTGTTGAGGCACATTAATTACAATCGTTGTTTGGATCATTTTGCATAAAACTAATTGTCATGTCTTTTTCTACCCAGGACACACCCACCTCACCTATGAGGTCCTTTTGGAATATGTAACATGGTGCATAGACCGAATATTAGTTTTGGAAGACACTTATGGGGCGGATCCAGCCCCTCAGGAGCCATTTGTCAGGAATGTCTCACCCTTAAAAAGATTATAGTTTTTATTTTTTAATTTGTTTGGTTAATTTTACAATGTTTTTTAACTGTCACATTTCGACATTCTAAAAAAAAATATAACAAAAAAATTAAAAAATTAAAAACCCTTTTTTTGGGACCAAAACAAATAAAAAAATAAAAAAACCCTCGTTTTTGGGACCAAAAAAAATAAAAAAATTAAAAACCCTTTTTTTTGGGACCAAAAAAAATAAAAAAATAAAAAAACCCTCGTTTTTGGGACCAAAAAAAATAAAAAAATAAAAAAACCCTCGTTTTTGGGACCAAAAAAAATAAAAAAATTAAAAACCCTTTTTTTTGGGACCAAAAAAAATAAAAAAACCCTCGTTTTTGGGACCAAAAAAATAAAAAAAAAAAAAAACCCTCGTTTTTGGGACCAAAAAAAATAAAAAAATTAAAAACCCTTTTTTTTGGGACCAAAAAAAATAAAAAATAAAAAACCCTCGTTTTTGGGACCAAAAAAAATAAAAAAATAAAAAAACCCTCGTTTTTGGGACCAAAAAAAAATATAAAAATTAAAAAAGCCTTGTTTTTGGCAAACAAAAAAAACACAAATGTTTACAAAAAGCCTTGTTGTTTTTATGGCAACCAACAAAACCACAAATGTTTACAAAAAAGCCTTGTTGTTTTTATGGCAACCGACAAAACCACAAATGTTTACAAAAAAGCCTTGTTGTTTTTATGGCAACCGACAAAACCACAAATGTTTACAAAAAAGCCTTGTTGTTTTTATGGCAACCGACAAAACCACAAATGTTTACAAAAAAGAATTGTTGTTTTTATGGCAAACGACAAAACCACAAATGTTTACAAAAAAGAATTGTTGTTTTTATGGCAACCGACAAAACCACAAATGTTTACAAAAAAGCCTTGTTGTTTTTATGGCAACCGACAAAACCACAAATGTTTACAAAAAAGCCTTGTTGTTTTTATGGCAACCGACAAAACCACAAATGTTTACAAAAAAGCCTTGTTGTTTTTATGGCAACCGACAAAACCACAAATGTTTACAAAAAAGCCTTGTTGTTTTTATGGCAACCGACAAAACCACAAATGTTTACAAAAAAGAATTGTTGTTTTTATGGCAAACGACAAAACCACAAATGTTTACAAAAAAGAATTGTTGTTTTTATGGCAACCGACAAAACCACAAATGTTTACAAAAAAGCCTTGTTGTTTTTATGGCAAACGACAAAACCACAAATGTTTACAAAAAAGCCTTGTTGTTTTTATGGCAAACGACAAAACCACAAATGTTTACAAAAAAGCCTTGTTGTTTTTATGGCAACCGACAAAACCACAAATGTTTACAAAAAAGCCTTGTTGTTTTTATGGCAAACGACAAAACCACAAATGTTTACAAAAAAGAATTGTTTTTGTGAAAACCTTCTAAAAAATGATGTCAAAACATAAAAAATGTTTAAAATGTTTATCTAAATTAAATTTAAGTATGTTGCTCTTTGCAACACAAATGTTACATTGGCAATTTAGTTCATTCTATTATATATTGTAATATATTTTTTGTACGCTACAGTTGGTAGACACCCACATGTGTTATTAAAACATTTATTTTATTACCCAATTTTTCTTTTTGGTGTACACATCGAATGTCTTTTGTGTTGTATTTGTTTAGTTGAGTGGTGTGGTCTGTAATTGTTAGTATGTTGGCTTTGGTTTATGTTAGCCTTGAGACTTGTTTTGAAGCTACATTTGAAGGGAGACCTTTTCTTGGGTCGTTATGTGAACATTGAGTTATCTAAATTTACATGAAATCATATGTTTGGAGATAGAGAAGCACGTGTGTATAAATGCCTACATTAACCAGGGCCATTACTTGGCCACCAACACTCCTAAAAAACCAAAGAGCAAACACAAACTAATCATTTTGCATAAAATTTTATTTCATCCCCAAAAGAAGCACTATAATAAATCATATTGTGCCACCCTCAAATTAAAAAAAAAATGGCCCAACAAATTGGCCAATGTAACAATCATTAACAAAACTAAACCAAATTAAACAAAAAAACAAAAAATCAAGTTGGTGGTGGTGCCTGAAGCAGTGTGGTGAGCACTGTTAAGTTTCCTGCCATCAAATGGTGGGCCAATAGTTCCATCTGGTCTGGGGTTAGCTGTAGAGTTGTGCTCAAGTGGCCCATTAGGATCATATCTTGTGTCTGAGGCTGCTGATGATGCAGGGTGTTGAACCTTGGAAATGTCCCAGACAGAAGATGTTCTGCCAATAGTGTCATCTGCTCTGGGGTCAGCCTAAGAATTTGGGCAACGTGTGCCATTAACATGAGATGGGATCGTTGCTGCTCCAAGGCTATTTGATGCTGCTGGTGGTGCAAGGGTTGTGAAGATGTGTGGGGAGTGGTGGTTGATTGGTTGTTGTGGTCCACGGTGCGGGGGCAAACGACATGTCGCATTGGTGACAAAAAAGAAGAACGGCCTGGGGAGGAGTGAAGTGATAAAGGTGTGGAGGGAATGTAGTCAGGTGGAAGGGGTACTGTGGAACCAGTGCGCATTGAGGTTGTGCAGGAGGATTGCTCATTGAGGGGTGTGGGAGTCCGAACGGAGTGTGAAGTGCTAGGAGTGGCTACAGGAGGAATTGTCCCATCCCCAGCTGCCTGACAAGTGGCCAACACTGGCATTACCCTCCCACTACCACAACCTGCAGTGGCAGGTGAGTGAGATGTTTGGGAGGGCTCTGCCAATGGGGCATCTTCAGATCCAAACAGGCATTGGCGTGTGGCCAGCACCTGAGTGTCAACACTTTGCCGATCCCGTTGATGCTGGTCTGCTAAACTTACCAAGCTGTTACGCATATCCTGTTGAACCTGTAACATATCCTGGTGAACCTGTACCATTGTTGCTACAGATTCCTGTATGAGCCCGAGCAGACGTACTGCCTCAGTAGATTGCTGAGTACGCCTCCTTAACTCATTTTGGACCTGATACTCATCAAGCAGCCTCTCGGCTACATCCAGCATAGATGGACGAAGTTGGGTAGGTGACAATCCCTCTGCATCTAAGGCTACCTGAAAGCAGAAGAAATAGACCAAATCATTATCAAACATCATGACTAAATATTTCAGATTAGTTTGACAACTTAACACCCCAAGCAGAACGTTGAAAAGTTTGATGTGCTTCTAATGAGTACTTGTTCATTGTAAGATTATCCAAGCTAGCAACACTTCTGATAATGGGTACATATTATATTGGTAGGACTAATATGACAAAGGCAAAAAAGATTCAACATGAAGGTGTTCCCAATTAACCCTGGTGTGGTAGGTTGTTTATGCTTTTGGTAAATCTGTTACTACACCAATGACTTTATACATCTACGTATGTTGTCTAAAATCTTGCCATCAATCGGCTAGAGGACAACCCAACCAAACGATACCCATGAATTTGGACCTGGAAAATCAAAGACGGGCCGGACTTTAAAGATCCTGGATGTTTTTGGAACATTAGTGGCACACCAAATTATAACATAATTCCCTGATGTTCAAGATAGAACTCTTGTTGTGCTGGTGCATCGTCAGAATGTCATAGCACTAATTTATCACACACAATGTAAGCCACATCTAGTCCAAAATCAATGCTACCATTGAAATGTTACATGTGCACCTTGTTCCCTTATATCACATACCACAGCACTGGATGCAGAATCGTCGCCAGCTCCTGATCCAACTCCAGCTGCAACGTCAAGAGGGGCCTGATGTTCTTTTAAAAACAAAAAAAAAAAACATGTTTAGTACATAACCTTAGTCAGTAATGATTATGGCCAGATTGCCCTCCTAGCTTCATGAATGAAGCATTGAGGCCAAACATTCAAAAGTGCTTTCCTGGGCTCATAGGACACTTGCTAAACCCTCCCAAAGGTTAAGAAGGCTTGGTCTGCCTACTAATGACGGCACCCATTAATGCTGTCAACTGTGTTTTGCAGGGTAAACATCTAAAAGGCAACACTCTTTCATAAGAAAAAACATGTGTGTTAATGGGGTTAATAAGATTCCAAAAAACATTATTTGACTAGACATACCAACACCTTCCTCCAGGCCTAGCTGCACTGGGTGTGTTCCCTGCTGCGGATCTTCTGTAAAGGACATAGCAATATGAGCTATCTTGGAAAAAAAAAACATCTACATTGTTTGGCACAGTATGATATTGGACCTACCAGGAGGAGGGTCAGCACTGATGTCAACACCTGTGAGTCCGTCTGGTTCGCCAAGCTGCATGGGCTGTGGAGGGGCTGAGATCCGTGCTACAGATGAACAAATTGCAGGTTGGGGAAAACAAAAAAAGGACAATTGGAAGGGCAAGTATCACATTCTATTAATGTCACACATAGGATAGTAGTTAATCTTTTCCAAACAACTCACACAATTGACATCCAAGATAATATCCTACCTCGGTGCAAAGCATCCGAATCTAAGTCCTCTCTGGTAAAGATGGTATCAGGTCCTATGATGTTCAAGAAAGGTAATTGATAATCCCAGAGAGAACTTCGTGCACGTTCATCCAGCCGACCTTGTCGGTCATAAAGACCCTCCGCAGCCCATGCAATTAGCTTCTTCCGAACGGACCCACAGATGTCGTTGACCTTCTTCCGCACACTGTCACGGTGGCGAGGTGCTTCACCCAGTGCATTTACAGCATCCCGGATTTCATCCCACAATCTGTTCTTCTCTGTTACTGAGTAAGACGCGGCCCTGGTCCCATGTATCGCCTGATATCTGGCCATATAGGCGTGGACCAGGGCACAGCACTGATTGTGGTTGAAACGGGGAAGCCGGGATAATGTGGACAAGCTGACTCTGGTGGACGGACCCGCTCCAGGACTACTGTCAGAAGAGCCAGCTTGTCCACTTGGTGTGTTACCACCTCCCCCGGCTTCCTCCTCCGGGATGGGGATGGTGGACTCCCTCATGGATACAGCTGGAGCCTCCCTCACACCAGAGCCAGACGATCTGCCCACCCTGCCCCCCCTGCCCCCCCTGCCCCCCCTGCCCCCCCTGGCCACCCTGGCCACCCTGCCCCTTCTCATCCTTCCAGTGGGTGGGGCCATGGGAGCACGAGGTGGGCAGAGAATCTGGCTGTCCAGCAGCAGCAAAGAGCCCCAAACTCCTAAATCTGAAATGACAAAAGAGAAAACAGAAAAAACAGGATTTGCAGATTGCTCTTCATATACAGTATAATTAGTGAACAGTTACAGAACACACTTACCTAATGGCACAAACAGACTTGGTGGTGGTGGTGGTGGTAGTAGTGGGCAAAGAGCAGAAGAGGCTGCAAAGAAAAGGAAAAAAAAAACACATAAGAAAACGCATATGGGTACAAATCACACGAGGCCCTCCAAACACTTACCTAATGGCACAAACACAGTGGTGGTGGTGGTGGTGGTGGCAAAAAAAGCAGAAGAGGTTGCAAAGAAATGTAAAACAAAAAATAAGAAAACGCATATGGGTACAAATCACACGAGGCCCTCCAAACACTTACCTAATGGCACAAACACAGTGGTGGTGGTGGTGGTGGTGGTGGCAAAGAGCAGAAGAGGCTGCAAAGAAATGGAAAAAAAAAACACATAAGAAAACGCATATGGGTACAAATCACACGAGGCCCTCCAAACACTTACCTAATGGCACAAACACAGTGGTGGTGGTGGTGGTGGTGGCAAAGAGCAGAAGAGGCTGCAAAGAAATGGAAAAAGAAAACACATAAGAAAACGCATATGGGTACAAATCACACGAGGCCCTCCAAACACTTACCTAATGGCACAAACACAGTGGTGGTGGTGGTGGTGGTGGTGGCAAAGAGCAGAAGAGGCTGCAAAGAAATGGAAAAAAAAACACATAAGAAAACGCATATGGGTACAAATCACACGAGGCCCTCCAAACACTTACCTAATGGCACAAACACAGTGGTGGTGGTGGTGGTGGTGGTGGCAAAGAGCAGAAGAGGCTGCAAAGAAATGGAAAAAAAAAACACATAAGAAAACGCATATGGGTACAAATCACACGAGGCCCTCCAAACACTTACCTAATGGCACAAACACAGTGGTGGTGGCAAAGAGCAGAAGAGGCTGCAAAGAAATGGAAAAAAAAAACACATAAGAAAACGCATATGGGTACAAATCACACGAGGCCCTCCAAACACTTACCTAATGGCACAAACACAGTGGTGGTGGTGGTGGTGGCAAAGAGCAGAAGAGGCTACAAAGAAATGGAAAAAAAAAAACACATAAGAAAACGCATATGGGTACAAATCACACGAGGCCCTACAAACACTTACCTAATGGCACAAACACGGTGGTGGTGGTGGTGGCAAAAAAAGCAGAAGAGGTTGCAAAGAAATGGAAAAAAAAAAACACATAAGAAAACGCATATGGGTACAAATCACACGAGGCCCTCCAAACACTTACCTAATGGCACAAACACAGTGGTGGTGGTGGTGGTGGTGGTGGCAAAGAGCAGAAGAGGCTGCAAAGAAATGGAAAAAAAAAACACATAAGAAAACGCATATGGGTACAAATCACACGAGGCCCTCCAAACACTTACCTAATGGCACAAACACAGTGGTGGTGGTGGTGGTGGTGGTGGCAAAGAGCAGAAGAGGCTGCAAAGAAATGGAAAAAAAAAACACATAAGAAAACGCATATGGGTACAAATCACACGAGGCCCTCCAAACACTTACCTAATGGCACAAACACAGTGGTGGTGGTGGTGGTGGTGGTGGCAAAGAGCAGAAGAGGCTGCAAAGAAATGGAAAAAAAAAACACATAAGAAAACGCATATGGGTACAAATCACACGAGGCCCTCCAAACACTTACCTAATGGCACAAACACAGTGGTGGTGGTGGTGGTGGTGGTGGCAAAGAGCAGAAGAGGCTGCAAAGAAATGGAAAAAAAAAACACATAAGAAAACGCATATGGGTACAAATCACACGAGGCCCTCCAAACACTTACCTAATGGCACAAACACAGTGGTGGTGGTGGTGGTGGTGGTGGCAAAGAGCAGAAGAGGCTGCAAAGAAATGGAAAAAAAAAACACATAAGAAAACGCATATGGGTACAAATCACACGAGGCCCTCCAAACACTTACCTAATGGCACAAACACAGTGGTGGTGGTGGTGGTGGTGGTGGTGGCAAAGAGCAGAAGAGGCTGCAAAGAAATGGAAAAAAAAAACACATAAGAAAACGCATATGGGTACAAATCACACGAGGCCCTCCAAACACTTACCTAATGGCACAAACACAGTGGTGGTGGTGGTGGTGGTGGTGGTGGTGGCAAAGAGCAGAAGAGGCTGCAAAGAAATGGAAAAAAAAAAACACATAAGAAAACGCATATGGGTACAAATCACACGAGGCCCTACAAACACTTACCTAATGGCACTAACACGGTGGTGGTGGTGGTGGCAAAAAAAGCAGAAGAGGTTGCAAAGAAATGGAAAAAAAAAACACATAAGAAAACGCATATGGGTACAAATCACACAAGGCCCTCCAAACACTTACCTAATGGCACAAACACAGTGGTGGTGGTGGTGGTGGTGGTGGCAAAGAGCAGAAGAGGCTGCAAAGAAATGGAAAAAAAAAACACATAAGAAAACGCATATGGGTACAAATCACACGAGGCCCTACAAACACTTACCTAATGGCACAAACACAGTGGTGGTGGTGGTGGTGGTGGTGGCAAAGAGCAGAAGAGGCTGCAAAGAAATGGAAAAAAAAAACACAAGAAAACGCATATGGGTACAAATCACACGAGGCCCTACAAACACTTACCTAATGGCACAAACACGGTGGTGGTGGTGGTGGCAAAAAAAGCAGAAGAGGTTGCAAAGAAATGGAAAAAAAAAACACATAAGAAAACGCATATGGGTACAAATCACACAAGGCCCTCCAAACACTTACCTAATGGCACAAACAGACTTGGTGGAGGGGGGGTGGTGTAATCCTTTATAGGCAAAAGGAGGCTGCAAACATTAAACATACATGAGAAATCGCATGACCTACATACGTGCACATAATAAATTACAGTTATCAGGAAAGCAAAAATGGTGTCTTTGGAAGCTGGGAAGGTAAGGGGGCAGGTTTAGATGCCAAATCTAGACTGCACACCTTTAACAAACATGAGAAAACACATGTCCAAACCACATGCACATGGGGCCAACTGCCAATGATTAAAAGACACTTGAGGGGTTCCCAAGCTATTGTGGGTTGGAGGGGATTCACCATAGACAACTTAAGCACACCCAAGATAAGTACAAATTCTCTCCTTCCTTTTTTTTGGGAGAGAGAGATACAATTGTCTTACCTCCAGATAATGTAGGTTGTGGGTCACAGGGTCTTGCTAGCACATAAGAAACATCGATCTATAACATCCAGCAGCCATATTGGCCATGTGCTCCTTTTATAGCTGGCTCACAGGTGTGATAATTAGCGGCCGTTTCTATATATATCTGCGCATTCGCGAATTTGCGCGTTCAAAATGGAGGACGATATCCCAGACGCATTAGATGGTGCAATGCTGGCATTTATCGGTGCCTTGTTTGAGGAGGCCCTGGCACAGGAGGCAGCAGAAGGTGGGGAAGCTGCAGCAGCAGCAGCAGCACCTCCAGCAGCAGCACCTCCAGTCCGTGTGCCCTTACCTCGCCAGCCACGCATTTTTGCTCCAAGGATCTATTTGGACAAGCTGCGGGATTCTGATGTCAGGAGGAAGTTCCGGCTCGAGCGAGGAACTATTCTACACCTCTACCAGCTCATAGCAGAGAAAATTGACCCGGACACACAGCGCGGCCATGCGGTGCCCGGCATGGCCAGATTGCTGGCCACTTTGTATATTTTAGGGCGTGGCAGCTTCCAAGCCACTTCGGGAAGTATCATGGGCATTAGCCAGCCCACAGTTTCAAGGGTGTTCATGTTGGTCATTAATGCCATAGTGGATATAGTGCCCAATTTTATCCACTGGCCACAGAATGAAAATGAGTGGAATGAAGTCAAGTTGGGTTTCTACCGGCGGGCACACATGCCGCAAATCCTAGGGGCAATCGATGGCACCCACATAGCCATTAGGCCCCCAAGGAGCCACGAAAGTGAATACCGGAACCGCAAGCAGTACCACTCCGTGAACGTCCAATTAGTGTGTGACGCCAAACAGCGCATCATGAGTGTCAACACTGGTCACCCAGGGTCGTGCCATGATTCCAGTATGTTAAGAACAAGTACTCTGTACGAGGTGTTTGAAAGTGGACAAATGCCCGAAGGGTGGCTTATTGGTAAAGTATTTTGTCTTAACAACATAAACTGTAAGATTACATAGACATAGGAATAAGCTACATCGGTGTACACCCTGATTTAAGCAAAGCCTACCTAAAATGGATGTGTTAGGAGTTGTCAGGCTGTTCACACACAACCAGATCAGCAGCTTAGCAGCTCACAAAAGAAAGATTTGCAAAGTTGTCTTTGAGTCCAATGAAGGTGGTTAACCAATGTGTAAATGGTGTCCTCTAGCCACCCAAAGAAAACCTACAAATGATTCCAATGGTATTGCCATATCCCCAAAGTACTTTGCATAAGTGAGTCAATATTGGTTTCCTCACTCTAGTTGCAGATATATTCCAGAAGTAAGACCTAGGCTAATGTAATAGGAACAAAATAGGGGCCAAGTTGGAACTTGCAAGAGAAACCCACCACTTTGTGTGTCCTTTTTCCCATTTGTATTAGTGATTTAGGCAGTTAGACAGAGTTGAGATGTTTCATATGATTTTTTGCAAACAGACGAGCAGGTTGTTTAGTAAAATGCCTAATTGTCTCCCATTTTGAGGAGTCATCTAAAGTCACATGATAGGAAGAACTAATGTATATTTTTCTTATTTTTCAGGGGATGCTGGTTACCCGCAGCTGACGTGGCTGATGGCTCCAATCAGGTACCCCCAGGGCCCAGCAGAGAGGAATTACAACAGGGCCTTGCGGAGAAGCCGGAGTATCATTGAGTTGACCATAGGTCTTCTCAAGTCCCGGTTTCTCTGCTTGGCCCGGCCTGGGGGTGAACTCCTGTACTCTCCTACAAAGGCTTCCAAGATCATCCTGGCGTGCTGCGTGTTGCACAACATGTGCGTTGCCCGGGATGATTCTTGGGAGCTGACGGAGGAGAGGGAGCCAGAGGTCCGTCAGCCGGCGGCCCCCAGGCGGCGGAGCACCGCTGCCGGTATGGCCACCCGGAATACCCTGGTTGCTAGCCACTTTACATGTAAGTACTGTAACCGGTCAAGATAGGGCATGTGTATTAATTAGCTAGTTAGCAGAGGTGCCACTCACAGGGAGACAGAGGGTGATTATCATCTGCCAATGACACTTGCCATTGTAGATAAAGTGTAGTCAACATTGGTAAAATTGTGTTACTTGAGCAAAAACATGCACCTCTAACCATAAACATGTTGGTATTGTGAATAGTGTAAAGGGCTGAGAAGAGCTGGCAGGTGTTTATTTGTGTCTATGCCACCTGTGTAGTTATTGATAACATGAACGGCTGCTTGGTATCTTATGGTGTTGTAATTTTCCAGAACATCAACATCTTGGAATCATGGCACGTACCATGGGAAGCCTGTGGTGATGGGCTGTCTGGCGTCACAGGTGTGTATTCAAATGTTTACATTAATGATTTCTGGTTTGTGTAAGTTGGCATAAAATGTGTTATTTCACTCGTGATGTCGAAATTAAATGAAGTTCAGAATGAAGCAAACAGGCATTAAGATGTGATTTTCATTATGAAATGTCTTATCCTTTGTTTTATTTTTCCAGGAGTGGTACTGCTTGCGGGTGTAGGTGGTAGAAACCCACCTTGATGGACTCCACTCATTTTCTTTTGTGGTCAGTGGATATTTGGTAAGGCACATGGCCAATGACCAACATGAACACCCTGGAACTTCGAAAGTGGCTTGGAAGCTGACCAGCAACCTTGCCATGCCTGTCCCCTATGAGCTGGTAGAGGTGCAGAATGGATTCTGAACTCTGCCGGAAGTTGTGGAAGACATCAGAATCCCGTAGCCATGGAGCAAAGATCGTGGTCTGGCGCTGTAAAGGCACACGGACTGGAGAGTGACAATATTCTTTTGCTGCATCCCTCCTTCTGCTGTCATTCTCAAATAAATAAATACATTAGAATTGAACATGTGTTTTTTTGTTTTGTGTGGGTGCCTACAGACAAAAGGGCCATCCACACTGTAAGATTTAGAGAAGACTTTATCCTTCAGATTGACATTTTCTATGTAGTGCAAGGGCCTGCCTGATTGCATCCAAATTGAAAGTGTTGAGGTTTGAGCTTATATTATATGGTTTGGTTAAGTCTACAGGAAAAAGTCTAGACAAATTGTTAGTGTATGGCCCATTAAGCTGCCAAGGCCGGAGTTTTGCACTTTGCATGCTGCTTGTACTGGTGATGTAATGTAGAGTAGGGATGTGACAGTGTTGTGTTGAGGTGTGAGGCAAATGTAGTGTTGGACTATGAGGGTCTGTGTTGTTGAAATATGGAGAGAGTCCAATATCAGACACCTATGTTTATTGGTCAAGAAATTGTAAGAACCATGGTAAATATGTAAAGAATTGCATCTCGATAAAACTAGGACCACACTCATAAAATCAAAATTGTGTTGTTTCCATTGATGTGCTTGAAATTTGGGTAGGATCCCCCCCCCCCAAATTCAAGATAGTTTAAAAAAACTGTTAAAAAAAATGAGAGTGAAAAGAGATCCCAAGTGTAGTGATGTGATTTGAACCCATGACGTTGTTAACTGCAGTGAAGTTGCAAAGCACTTAGCTATTGTGCAGAATAAAGCTGTATGGTGGAAAAAAAGGAGTGTGTTAAGGCTAAAAAGCACATATAGCTAAAGAACTAAACATTGTATGGAATGTGGGAAGAAGACCATGGTAAAATTGTGAGGTTTCATCTTGCCCTGAAGTAGGGTAGGGGTTTGGTCACTTGCCTTTGGTACTTTCCTTCATAAGATCGATTCGACACACAGACAAGATCAAAAAAACACTTAAAATGGTGTAAGCTTGCAAGCGCTTCTGAGTGTAACATTATTTAGCAATATATATGATGTAATCCGTTACATTTTAGCAATATAAACAAAAAAAGAAAATAAAAAAAGTAGGTGGAGATGGTAAGCCTCGAACCTACAGCAGAGGGAGATGAATTACAGACGTGTGATGTGTGCACTAATCCACTAGCCCACATCGCTATGTGAAACTGCTATAAGCACGAAGACATAAGTTTGCGAATTGGCGAAGCCGCGATCGTAAGTGAATCCCGCTGACGGCGGAATTCATTATTGCTGTTTTACTCGCCAATTCGCCGCAGCGCCAGTTAATTGATTTGAACGCGGCGAAACTGAAACACGTCATAGATGTTTGAAGCTGCAGTTTCTTTAAATCCGGCCCCCCGTCTTTATAAGTTCGAGGCAGCCGCAGCGGCGTCATTATGCTGCTTAGATCAGGGACAGAGCACACATCAACGTGCTGGCTGCTGATTAGGGAAAGATAGGCAGGAAAAAACCATTTGTGTCCGGATAGAATTGAGGGACAGGTCGGAGTGTTTAGGCAGGGCGAGTTGTAGGCATTTTAGGGATAGAGTCTGCTGAATTATAGGGTCAGTGTCTTCTACAAACTACAATCGATATTGCTGTGTGGGGGGTGGGGTGACTCTGCACTCAATCCTGATCTACGATCTCTTCTCAATCCTGTTAGGGACAGAGTCTGCTGAATTTTAGGGAAACTGTGTTCTACAAACTACAATCGATATTGCTGTGTGGGGGGTGGGGTGACTCTGCACTCAATCCTGATCTACGATCTCTTCTCAATCCTGTTAGGGACAGAGTCTGCTGAATTTTAGGGAAACTGTGTTCTACAAACTACAATCGATATTGCTGTGTGGTGTGGGATAGGAGATAGGCAGGTGTCAGTGATCCACATCCATTTTTCTGTGTGTGAGCTGCAGTGAACACAATCTTTTTGGGGTGCAGTGAACAACGTCCATTTTGGGGTGCAGTGAACAAAATCTTTTTGGGGTGCAGTGAACAAAATCATTTTTGGAGTGCAGTGAACAACATCCTTTTTGGGGTGCAGTGAACACAATCTTTTTGGGGTGCAGTGAACACAATCTTTGTGGGGTGCAGTGAACACAATCTTTTTGGGGTGGAGTGAACAAAATCCTTTTTGGGGTGCAGTGAACAACATCCTTTTTGGGGTGCAGTGAACAAAATCCTTTTTGGGGTGCAGTGAGCACAATCTTTTTGGGGTGCAGTGAACACAATCTTTTTGGGGTGGAGTGAACAACATCCTTTTTGGGGTGCAGTGAACAACATCCTTTTTGGGGTGCAGTGAACACAATCTTTTTGGGGTGCAGTGAACACAATCTTTGTGGGGTACAGTGAACACAATCTTTGTGGGGTGCAGTGAACACAATCTTTGGGGGGTACAGTGAACACAATCTTTTTGGGGTGCAGTGAACACAATCTTTGTGGGGTGCAGTGAACACAATCATTTTGGGGTGGAGTGAACAAAATCATTTTTGGGGTGCAGTGAACAACATCCTTTTTGGGGTGCAGTGAACAAAATCCTTTTTGGGGTGCAGTGAACACAATCTTTTTGGGGTGCAGTGAACAAAATCCTTTGTGGGGTGCAGTGAACACAATCTTTGTGGGGTACAGTGAACACAATCTTTGGGGGGTACAGTGAACACAATCTTTTTGGGGTGCAGTGAACAAAATCCTTTGTGGGGTGCAGTGAACACAATCTTTGGGGGGTACAGTGAACAATCTTTTTGGGGTGCAGTGAACAAAATCCTTTGTGGGGTGCAGTGAACACAATCTTTGTGGGGTGCAGTGAACACAATCTTTTTGGGGTGCAGTGAACAACATCCTTTTTGGGGTGCAGTGAACACAATCTTTTTGGGGTGCAGTGAACAAAATCCTTTGTGGGGTGCAGTGAACACAATCTTTGGGGGGTACAGTAAACAATCTTTTTGGGGTGCAGTGAACAAAATCCTTTGTGGGGTGCAGTGAACACAATCTTTGTGGGGTGCAGTGAACACAATCTTTTTGGGGTGCAGTGAACAAAATCATTTTTGGGGTGCAGTGAACAACATCCTTTTTGGGGTGCAGTGAACACAATCTTTTTGGGGTGCAGTGAACAAAATCCTTTGTGGGGTGCAGTGAACACAATCTTTGGGGGGTACAGTGAACAATCTTTTTGGGGTGCAGTGAACAAAATCCTTTGTGGGGTGCAGTGAACACAATCTTTGTGGGGTGCAGTGAACACAATCTTTTTGGGGTGCAGTGAACAAAATCCTTTTTGGGGTGCAGTGAACAACATCCTTTTTGGGGTGCAGTGAACACAATCTTTTTGGGGTGCAGTGAACAAAATCCTTTGTGGGGTGCAGTGAACACAATCTTTGGGGGGTACAGTGAACACAATCTTTTTGGGGTGCAGTGAACAAAATCCTTTTAGGGTGCAGTGAACACAATCTTTGTGGGGTGCAGTGAACAAAATCCTTTTTGAGGTGCAGTGAACACAATCTTTGTGGGGTGCAGTGAACACAATCTTTGTGGGGTACAGTGAACACAATCTCATACTTCTGAAGATTTGAGGGTGCTGCCTGTTCCATACTCCTCCTCCTACTGCTCAACCATCCTTTTAGGGGTACAAACAATAGTAATTGGGGCCTAGTGTGGTGGTGTACGTGTGAGATACATACACTTTCTTTTTGATCATATTTTCTATTCCGCTATTCAATTAAAACCTTTGGGGATCAATTAAATTGTGTGATAGTCTGTGTCGGTACGTGTGAGATCCACCTTTCCAAGTTTTTGGGGTTCATCTCATACTTCTGAAGATTTGAGGGTGCTGCCTGTTCCATACTCCCTCTACTCCTCATCTAGCCTTTTAGGGGTACAAACAATAGTAATTGGGGCCTAGTGTGGTTGTGTATGTGTGATATACATACACTTTTTTTGATCATATTTTCTATTCCGCTATTTAATCAAAAACCTTTGGGGATCAGTTAAATTGGGGGATAGTCTGTGTTGGTACGTGTGAGAGAGATCCACCTTTCCAAGTTTTTGGGGTTCATCTCATACTTCTGAAGATTTGAGGGTGCTGCCTGTTCCATACTCCCCCTACTCCTCATCTAGCCTTTTAGGGGTACAAACAATAGTAATTGGGGCCTAGTGTGGTTGTGTACGTGTGATATACATACACTTTTTTTGATCATATTTTCTATTCCGCTATTTAATCAAAAACCTTTGGGGATCAGTTAAATTGGGGGATAGTCTGTGTTGGTACGTGTGAGAGAGATCCACCTTTCCAAGTTTTTGGGGTTCATCTCATACTTCTGAAGGTTTGAGGGTGCTGCCTGTTCCATACTCCCCCTACTCCTCATCTAGCCTTTTAGGGGTACAAACAATAGTAATTGGGGCCTAGTGTGGTTGTGTACGTGTGATATACATACACTTTTTTTGATCATATTTTCTATTCCGCTATTCAATTAAAACCTTTGGGGATCAATTAAATTGCGTGATAGTCTGTGTCGGTACGTGTGAGATCCACCTTTCCAAGTTTTTGGGGTTCATCTCATACTTCTGAAGATTTGAGGGTGCTGCCTGTTCCATACTCCTCCTCCTACTGCTCAACCATCCTTTTAGGGGTACAAACAATAGTAATTGGGGCCTAGTGTGGTGGTGTACGTGTGAGATACATACACTTTCTTTTTGATCATATTTTCTATTCCGCTATTCAATAAAAACCTTTGAGGATCAATTGAATTGCGGGATAGTCTGTGTCGGTACGTGTGAGATCCACCTTTCCAAGTTTTTGGGGTTCATCTCATACTTCTGAAGATTTGAGGGTGCTGCCTGTTCCATACTCCTCCTCCTACTCCTCATCCATCCTTTTAGGGGTACAAACAATAGTAATTGGGGCCTAGTGTGGTTGTGTACGTGCGAGATACATACACTTTTTTTGATCATATTTCCAATTCCGCTATTCAATAAAAACCTTTGAGGATCAATTGAATTGTGGGATAGTCTGTGTCGGTACATGTGAGATCCACCTTTCCAAGTTTTTGAGGTTCATCTCATACTTCTGAAGATTTGAGGGTGCTGTCTGTTCCATACTCCTCCTACTCCTCATCCATCCTTTTAGGGGTAGAAACAATAGTAATTGGGGCCTAGTGTGGTTTTGTACGTGCGAGATACATACACTTTTTTGGATCATATTTCCTATTCCGCTATTCAATAAAAACCTTTCTAGGGCAAGATCTTAAATTACAGAAATATGAGGAGACCGTCAAATAAGGGCCGTGGCCTGGGTCGTGGTGCTGCTGGTAGAGCTCCTGTTGCAGGAAGAGGACGTGGTCGATCTGTGCCAGCTACACGCACAAGTGAAACACCTTCCTCAAGTGTGAGTAGGCGACAGAACCTGCATCAGTATTTGGTAGGGCATCATACGCCCCTAGAAGTGATGAGGCCAGAACAAGTGGAGGCGATAGTAGATTGGTTTGCTGCTGACAGTGCCTCCAGTTCCTTCACATTGTCTCCCACCCAGTCTACTGCAGAAAGGTCACAGTTGGCACCTGCAGCCGATGTCCAACCGTCTTTCACCTCACCCCCTTGCAAATCAGGCAAGCAGTCTGAGACCCAAGCCATACAGCAGTCTCTTCATCTTTTTGAGGACTCTGTCAGCAGGGTTTCCCAGGGCCATCCACCTAGCCCTGCCCCAGAAGTGGAAGAGATTGAGTGCAGCGATGCCCAACCACTTATTTCTCAAGATGAGTACATGCAAGGATCATCGCAGCACGTCTCCGATGATGACGAAACACAGGTGCCAACTGCTGTGGCGTTCAGCATTGTGGAGACCGACAAGGAGGGCAGGGGTGAAGACTGGGTGGAAAATGATGTGGAGGACGATGAGGTCCTCGACCCCACATGGAATGAACGTCATGCAGGTGACCTGAGTAGTTTGGAGGAAGAGGCGGTGGTCGCACAGAGCCACCAGCACAGCAGAAGAGGGAGCAGGGTGCAGAAGCGGAGCGGCCGTGCCCTAGACACTACGCCCGCTACTGCCCAACGCAGCAAGGGAACGAGCGCACCAAAGTCAGCTCAAAGGAGTTCTCTAGCGTGGAAGTTCTTTAGAAAATGTGCTGATGACAGGACACGAGTGGTTTGCACCCTGTGCAATCAGAGCTTGAAGCGAGGCATAAACCTTCTCAACCTGAGCACAACCTGCATGATCAGGCATCTAAGTGCAAAGCACGAGCTGCAGTGGAGTACACACCTTCAAAACCAAGAAACGTCTCTGGCTCATCCTGCTTCCTCTTCTGCTGCAGTCTCAGCCGCTCCAGCCACATCTGTAGTGATACCGGCACCTGCCACCCCGCAAACAGACGATCTGTCAGCAACACCACCACCTGGGTCACCAACAACCATCTCCACAATGTCCCGTGGAAGCGTTCAGCTTTCCATCTCCCAAACACTTGAGAGGAAGAGGAAGTACCCCCCTACCCACCCGCGATCCCTGGCCCTGAATGCCAGCATTTCAAAATTATTGGCCTTTGAAATGCTGTCATTCCGTCTGGTGGAGACGCACAGTTTTAAAAACCTTATGTCGGTGGCTGTCCCACAGTACGTCGTGCCCAGCCGCCACTACTTTTCCAGGCAAGCCATCCCTTCCCTGCACAACCAAGTGGGGGAAAAAATCAGGTGTGCACTGCGCAACGCCATCTGTGCCAAGGTCCACCTAACTACCGATACGTGGACCAGTAAGCACGGTCAGGGGCGTTATATCTCCCTAACGGCACACTGGGTAAATGCAGTGGCGGATGGGCCCGAGGCGGATAGCAATTTGGCGCATGTCCTTCCACCACAGAGGATTGCAGGGCGCTTCAGTTTGCCTCCTGTTCCTAACTCCTCCTACTCCGCTTCCTCATCCTCTACCGCCTCCTCATCCGGACAGCGTAACACCTTCACCACCAACTTCAGCACGGCCAGGGGTAAACGACAGCAGGCAGTTTTACAACTTGTCTGTTTGGGGGACAAACCACACACCGCGCAGGAGTTGTGGAGGAGCATGGAACAGCAGACAAATGAGTGGTTGCTGCCAGCGAGCCTCAAGCCCGGCCTGGTGGTGTGTGATAACGGGCGAAATCTCATAGCAGCTCTGGGCCTAGCCGGTTTGACGCACATCCCTTGCCTGGCGCATGTGCTGAATTTGGGGGTGCAGAGGTTCCTTAAAAACTACCCCGATATGTCAGAGCTGCTGCAGAAAGTGCGGGCCGTTTGTGCGCACTTTCGGCGTTCTCACCCTGCTGCTGCTCGCCTGGCAGCGCTGCAGCGTAACTTCGGCCTTCCCGCTCACTGCCTCATATGTGACGTGCCCACAAGGTGGAACTCCACCTTGCACATGCTGGAAAGACTGTGCGAGCAGCAGCAGGCCATAGTGGAGTTTCAGCTGCAGCACGCACGCGTGAGTCGCTCTGCGGAACAGCACCACTTCACCACCAATAACTGGGCCTCCATGCGAGACCTGTGTGCCTTGTTGCGCTGTTTTGAGTACTCCACCAACATGGCCAGTGGCAATGACGCCGTTCTCAGCTTAACTATCCCACTTCTATGCCTCCTTGAAAAAACAATTTGGGCGATGATGGAAGAGGATGTGGCACAGGATGAGGAGGAGGAGGAGGATGAAGAGGTAACATTTCCAAGGCTTTCAGGGCAGTCATTCGCAAGGGGCTCCGAGGGTGGGTTCCTGCACACACAAACGCCAGGGACGCAATTGTCCAGCAGGGGCACAGTTCTGGAGGATGAGGAGGATGAGGAGGAGGAGGAGCTGGAGGAGGAGATGGAACCATGTTCACAGCAGGGTGGCACCCAGGCCAGCTCATGGCCATCACTGGTGCGTGGCTGGGGGGATACAGAGGACACGGACGATACACCTCCCACAGAGGACAGCCTTTCGTTGCCTCTGGGCAGCCTGGCACACATGAGCGATTACATGCTGCAGTGTCTCCACAACGACCGCCGAGTTGCCCACATTCTAACTTGTGCTGATTACTGGGTGGCCACGCTGCTGGATCCCCGTTACAAGGACAACGTACCGTCCTTAATTCACTCACTGGAGCGCGATCGCAAGATGCGCGAGTACAAGCGCACGCTGGTAGACGCCATGCTGCTGGCATTCCCATCTGACAGCGGGGCCGCAGTGGAAGCACAAGGCAGAGGAGGAGGAGGTCGCCAACGCAACCAGGGCACCGCCAGCACCTCAGAAGGCAGGGTTAGCATGGCCGAAATGTGGAAAAGCTTTGTCAGCACGCCACAACAAACAGCAGCACCAGCAGCTCAGATGGAACGTCTTAGCAGGAGGCAGCATTTTACCAACATGGTGGAGCAGTATGTGTGCACACGCCTACATGTAGTGAATGACGGGTCTGCCCCCTTCAACTTCTGGGTCTCCAAATTGGGCACATGGCCTGAGCTTGCCCTTTACGCCTTGGAGGTGCTGGCGTGCCCTGCAGCCAGTGTATTATCTGAATGGGTATTTAGCACGGCTGGGGGTGTTATAACAGACAAGCGCAGCCGCCTGTCCAGAGACAATGTGGACAAGCTCACGTTCATTAAAATGAACCAGGCATGGATCCCAGGGGACTTTTCCGTACCTTATGCAGAATAGCAATAGATACCGACCTTACCCACCCATTGTTCCATTTTTGCTCTTTCTCACTCTTTTGGGGTGTACCCTCATTTAAAATTTGTGAAAAGAAGCAGTGTTGGCTACCTCGTCCTCCTGCTCAGGGCCAGATTAACGTAGGGGCTATTGGAGCTGCAGCTCCAGGCCCCTACCTTTTATATAGGCCCCGGGTTGGCCATATTCACTGTTACCGCTCTTCTGTCACTTGTAAACACAGAAGTCTGGCTTCTATGCTCGCTTCCACAGGCAGCACCCTCAGAACCTCCCCACACAGCGCGAAGGCCGGACAAGGAGGGACAGTTGCCGATGCATGGATGTGTTTATGGGCTTCAGAGACAGCATCCCATGTTGAATTAGGCATGCATGGCTGCACCCTTCCTCCTCTGGGTGCATGCCAAGGCACGGCCCTTAAGGCCCTTCAAAATCCTCAGCACCAAGCCCATGATGCTCTTAATCCGGCCCTGGTCCTCCTCCACCGCCGCTTCCACCTACACCGCCCATAGGTGTGCGCAGCCTATTGCATTAAGGTGTGCACCCCAAAGTTGAAATACACATGCATGTGTTTGCCTACAGGTACATGGCCCCGATACATTACTCTCCCTGCTGGCAAAGAGAAATAGAGCAGAGCAGGTCCGAGGGAGATCTTTCCCATCTCCTCACTGGCAATGCTATGTGCCCTAGGTGATTAGGGTGTGCCCAGGCACCCCCGGCACACCCTGTGCGCATGCCTATGTCACCGCCACATCCACCACCACCTCAACCTCCCTCCTACTCCATATGGGCCTCGTCCTTCAGAGATGAAGAAGAACATTGTTTTATTTTTCTGTTTTTTTTTGTTGTTTTAAGTTATTTCCCTATCCACATTTGTTTGCAGAGCACTTGCCATGCTCTTAATTACGTTTTGCTGCCATTTGCAGCACTCTAGCCCTTTCCTTTGGTGTTTTAGAGCCATTTTAGTGCCTTAAAGTTCGGGTCCCCATTGACTTCAATGGGGTTCGGTGTCCGGGAAAAGTTCGGTAAAAGTCCGGGACACGGACCCGGACTTTTTTTTAAAGTTCGGCCGAACCCGTCGAACACGGACATCTAGGTGTCCGCTCAACCCTAGTGGTGAGGTGTTTGTTGGTCGTTGTGAGAGAACTGCTCCTACTGCCATATTTGACGCATCTACCTCCAAGATGTATTGAAGGGATGGGTCTGGATGGCATAGTATGGCCGCAGTAGTGAAGTTTGATTTCAGCAGACAGAATACTCCATTTGCTTCTTTTGACCAATTGAATGTTTTTTTCGTGCTTGTGAGTTGTGTGAGAGGTTTCACAATCGCAGAGAAATTCTCGATGAATTTCCTATAGTAGTTAGAGAATCCTAGGAACCTTTGTAATGCTTTGCGAGTCGTTGGCACAGGCCAATCCAGAATGCAGGATATTTTGCTGAATCCATATTTTTTTTATGGCTCGTTCAATCTGTAACGTTCATGCGTTTTTGGTTGTGGATGGATTTACAGCTGCAGAATTATTACACTCACTATCCATGTAGAGATTGTGTTGAACAACATATCCAACTCTCAGGATCTCATCATAGTGCACAGCCTGTTATACAATATACATATACTCTATCAGATGTATAGATGGAGGGATAGAATATATGAGGAGTATAGATTAGAGACAGGCAGTTGTATGGTGGGTACTTAGGAGTAATAAGGAGATTTGCAGATGGTGATAATAGGCAGATAGGTTCTGATGTCAAAGTATAATGCAGATGGTAAGAGGACACAGATGGAGTATACTTCAGACAGAGTAACCTAGTGCAAGGATAGTGTAGGTAGTCCCAAGAGCTAACAGTCTTATGCAGATGATAGGAGGCAGATAGATATAGATAGTCTTGGTAGTTGCAGTAGATGACAGTAGGAGTGCAGTTAGTAAGGAATCCCCTGTGGGGTACTTATCACAGAGATAGGTTAGTATAGGTAGAGTCCAATGGTGAGAGATGATCCCGTAGCGAGGTACGGATCAGCAGCGAGGTTCGGCTTCAATTCAGCAAGGGGAAATGCCAGCAGCTCTGACTTCACAGGAGAAGTTGCGGTGAACATGTGGTTTGAACGAGTGATGAGTGAGAGAAAGCCGGCGATTGAAATAGCCGGTCATAGTGGCGCTCGGCAATGATGTCATCCGGTCTTAAAGGTGTATGCGTCTCTTGTGTAACAAGATGAGACGCAATTAGAAAGGAGAAATATATGGAACAAGGGTACCAGCGGTACCAGAACATTACAGTGGGCTAATTTTTGGGGCTTCTACTGGCAGACACTTAATTCTATATCCTGCGAATGCTTAATGAACCTCCAGCCCCCAAATACTACGTTCTTAGCTGTAAGGTAAACCCACGTGGGCTCATTTTTGGGGCCTATGCTGGCCGACACTTACTTCCTTATCCTGTGAACGCCTAATGAACCTCCAGTCACAAAATTCTATGTTCTTAGCTGTCAGGTAAACCCATGTGGGCTAAACGTTGGGGCCTATACTATCCGACACTTGCTTCTGTATCCTGTGAATACCTAATGCACCTCCAGCCACCAAATACTACATTCTTAGCTGTCAGGTAAACCCATGTGGGCTAATTTTTAGGGGCCTATACTGGCCGACACTTACTTCTTTATCCTGTGAATGCCTAATGTACTTCCAGCCACAGAATGCAACGTTCTTTGGTGACAGGTAAACCCACGTGGGCTAATTTTTGGGGCCTTTACTGGCCGACACTTACTTCGGTATCCTGTGAATACCTAATGTACCTCCAGCCACCAAATACTACGTTCTTAGCTGTCAGGTAAACCCACGTGGGCTAATTTCTGGGGCCCATACTGGCCGACACTTACTTCCTTATCCTGTGAATGCCTAATGTACCTCCAGCCACAAAATACTATGTTCTTAGCTGTCAGGTAAACCCATGTGGGCTAAATTTTGATGCCTATACTGGCCGACACTTACTTCTTTATCCTGTGAATACATAATGTACCTCCAGCCACCAAATACTACATTCTGAGCTGTCAGGTAAACCCATGTGGGCAAATTTTTGGGGCCTACACTGGCCGACAATTAATTCTTTATCCTGTGAATGCCTAATGTACCTCCAGCCACCAAATACTACGTTCTAAGCTGACAGGTATACCTATGTGGGCAAATTTTTGGGGCCTGTACTGCCCGATACCTACTTCTTTATCCTGTAAATGCCTAATGTACCTCCAGCCCCAGAATACAACGTTTTTGCTGACAGGTAAACCCATGTGGGCTAATATTTGGGGCCTCTACTGGCCGACACTTACTTCTGTATCCTGTGAATGCCTAATGTTCCTCCAGCCACCAAATACTACGTTCTTAGCTGTCAGGTAAACCCATGTGGGCTAATTTTTGGGGCCTCTACTGGCCGACACTTACTTCTTTATCCTGTGAATGCCTTATGTACCTCCAGCCACCAAATACTATGTTCTTAGCTGTCAGGTAATCCCATGTGGGCTAATTTTTTGGGCCTATACTGGCCAACACTTCTTTATCCTGTGAATGCCAAATGTTCCTCCAGTCACAGAAAAAAAACGTTCTTTGCTAAAAGATAAACCAATGTGGGCAAATGTTTGGGGCCTATACTGGCCGACACTTACTTTTGTATGCTGTGAATGCCTAATATACCTCCAGCCACCAAATACTATGTTCTTAGCTGTCAGGTAAACCCATGTGGGCTAATTTTTGGGGCCTATACTGGCTGACACTTACTTCTGTATCCTGTGAATGCTTAATGTACCTCCAGCCATCAAATACTACGTTCTTTGCTGACAGGTAAACCTATGTGGGCTAATATTTGGGGCCTCTTCTGGCCGACACTTACTTCTGTATCCTGTGAATGCCAAATGTACCTCTAGCCACCAAATACTGCATTCTTCGCTGTCGGGTAAACCCATGTGGGCTAATTTTTTGGGCCTATACTGGCCGACACTAACTTCTGTATCCTGTAAGTACCTAATGTACCTCTAGCCACCAAATACTACATTCTTAGCTGTCAGGTAAACCCACGTAGGCTTATTTTTGGGGCCTATACTGGCCGACACTTACTTCTTTATCCTGTGAATGCCTAATGTACCTCCAGCCACAGAATGCAACGTTTTTTGCTGACAGGTAAACCCATGTGGGCTAATTTTTGGGGCCTATACTGGCCGACACTTACTTCTATATCCTGTGAATGCCTAATGTACCTCCAGCCACCAAATAGTACGTTCTTGGCTGTCAGGTAAACCCATGTGGGCTCATTTTTGGGGCCTATTCTGGCCGACACTTACTTCTGTATCCTGTGAATGCCTAATGTACCTCCCGCCACCAAATACTATGTTCTTTGCTGACAGGGATACCTTTGTGGGCTAATTTTTGGGGCCTATACTGGCCGATACCTACTTCTTTATCCTGTAAATGCCTAATGTACCTCCAGCCACAGAATACAACGTTCTTTGCTGACAGGTAAACCCATGTGGGCTAATATTTGGGGCCTCTACTGGCCGACACTTACTTCTGTATCCTATGAATGCCTAATGTACCTCCAGCCACCAAATACTACGTTATTAGCAGTCAGGTAAACCCATGTGGGCTAATTTTTGGGGCCTATACTGGCCGACACTTACTTCTGTATCCTGTGAATGCCTAATGTACCCCTAGCCACCAAATACTACGTTCTTAGCTGTCAGGTAGACCCATGTGGGCTAATTTTTGGGGCCTCTACTGGCCGACACTTACTTCTGTATCCTGTGAATGCCTTATGTACCTCTAGCCACCAAATACTATGTTCTTAGCTGTCAGGTAATCCCATGCTAATTTTTGGGGCCTATACTGGCCAACACTTACTTCTTTATCCTGTGAATGCCTAATGTACCTCCAGTCACAGAAAAAAAACGTTCTTTGCTAAAATATAAACCCATGTGGGCTAATTTTTGGGGCCTATACTGGCCGACACTTACTTTTGTATGCTGTGAATACCAAATATACCTCCAGCCACCAAATACTACGTTCTTAGCTGTCAGGTAAACCCATGTGGGCTAATTTTTGGGGCCTGTACTGGCCGACACTTACTTCTGTATCCTGTGAATGCCTAATGTACCTCCAGCCATCAAATACTACGTTCTTTGCTGACAGGTAAACCTATGTGGGCTAATTTTTGGGGCCTGTACTGGCTGACACCTACTTCTTTATCCTGTAAATGCCTAATGTACCTCCAGCCACAGAATACAACGTTCTTTGCTGACAGGTAAACCAATGTGGGCTAATATTTGGGGCCTCTTCTCGCCGACACTTACTTCTGTATCCTGTGAATGCCTAATGTACCTCCAGCCACCAAATACTATGTTCTTAGCTGTCAGGTAATACCATGTGGGCTAATTTTTGGGGCCTATACTGGCCGACACTTACTTCTGCATCCTTTGAATACCTAATGTACCTCCAGCCACCAACTACTACATTCTTAGCTGTCAGGTAAACCCATGTGAGCTAATTTTTGGGGCCTATACTGGCCGACAATTACTTCTTTATCCTGTAAATGCCTAATGTACCCCCAGCCACAGAATGCAACGTTCTTTGGTGAAAGGTAAACCCATGTGGGCTTAATTTTGGGGCCTCTACTGGCCGACACTTACTTCTGTATCCTGTGAATGCCAAATGTACCTCTAGCCACCAAATACTATGTTCTTAGCTGTCAGGTAAACCCATGTGGGCTAATTTTTTGGGCCTATACTGGCCGACACTAACTTCTGTATCCTGTGAATACCTAATGTACCTCCAGCCACCAAATACTACATTCTTAGCTGTTAGGTAAACCCACGTAGGCTTATTTTTGGGGCCTATACTGGCCAACACTTGCTTCTTTATCCTGTGAATGCCTACTGTACCTCCAGCCACAGAATGCAACGTTCTTTGCTGACAGGTAAACCCATGTGGGCTAATTTTTGGGGCCTATACTGGCCCACACTTACTTCTGTATCCTGTGAATGCCTAATGTACCTCCAGCCACAGAATACAACGTTCTTTGCTGACAGGTAAACCTATGTGGGCTAATATTTGGGGCCTCTACTGGCTGACACTTACTTCTGTATCCTACGAATGCCTAATGTACCTCCAGCCACCAAATACTACATTCTTAGCTGTTAGGTAAACCCATGTGGGCTAATTTTTGGGGCCTATACTGGCCAACACTTACTTCATTATCCTGTGAATGCCTAATGTACCTCCAGCCACCGAACACAACGTTCTTTGCTGACAGGTAAACCCATGTGAGCTAATATTTGGGGCCTCTACTGGCCGACACATACTTCTGTATCCTATTAATGCCTAATGTACCTCCAGCCACCAAATAGTACGTTCTTAGCTGTCAGGTAAACCCATGTGGGCTAATTTTGGGGCCTATACTGGCCGACACTTCTTTATCTTGTGAATGCCTAATGTACCTCCAGCCACAAAATACAACGTTCTTTGCTGACAGGTAAACCTATGTGGGCAAATTTTTGGGGCCTATAGTGGCCGACACTTACTTCTTTATCCTGTGAATGCCTAATGTACCTCCAACCACAGAATACAACGTTCTTTGCTTACAGGTAAACCCATGTGTGCTCATTTTTAGGGCCTATACCATCCGACACTTACTTCTGCATCCTATGAATGCCTAATGTACCTCCAACCACCAAATACTATGTTCTTAGCTGTCAGGTAAACCCATGTGGGCTAATTTTTGGGGCCTTTTATGGCCGACAGTTACTTATTTATCCTGTGAATGCCTAATTTTTCAGACTGGAATTGGAAATCAATGGGTCTGTAAAGGTTCCGCCAAATTGTGGAATGGATGCGGACCCATTTTAGAAATGTGTGAATGGACCCTATATGTATTTGACATGTATTTACCGGCTGCTGTCAGTTCTGGCTGATTTATGAAAAAAAAAAACAACATTTTTTTTCTGTAAATAAAATTAGGGCAACTTTTCCAATTGCAATACTTCAGTTATGACATTGTCCATGTGGTGGGACTATTTGTGCACAGCTAGTACGTCTTTTGTGGCTGCAAATAGGACCTAAAGGTTTTTAAAGTTCGCCTCCCATTAAAGTCAATGGGGCCCGTCGTGAACTTGCGGTTCGCAGAGATTTTGGAAAATTTGTGGCTGACATTCGCGAACCGCCCCGGCCGATGTTTGTCCATCACTAGTGAGGAGTACAAAGACAAGTGTGTCTTGCCTACAGTCAAGCATGGTGGTCGGATTGTCATGGTCTGGGGCTGCATGAGTGCTGCTGGCACTGGGGAGCTACAGTTCATTAAGGGAACCATGAATGCCAACATGTACTGTGACTTACTAAAGCAGAGCATGATCCCCTCCCTTCAGGGACTGGGCAGCTGGGCAGTATTCCAATATGATAATGACCTCAAACACACCTCCAAGATGACCACTGCCTTGCTAAAGAAGCTGAGGGTAAATGTGATGGACTGGCCAAGCATGTCTCCAGACCTAAACCCTATTGAGCATCTGTAGGGCATCCTCAAATGGAAGGTGGAGGAGCGCAAGGTCTCTAACATCCACCAGCTCCGTGATGTTGTCATGGAGGAGTGGAAGAGGACTCCAGTGGCAACCTATGAAGCTCTGGTGAACTCCATGCCCAAGAGGGTTTAGGCAGTGCTGGAAAATAATGGTGGCCACACAAAATATTGACACTTTTGGCTCAATTTGGCCATTTTACCTGAGGGGTGTACTCACTTTTGTTGTCAGCGGTTTAGACCTTAATGGCTGTGTGTTGAGTTGTTTTAAGGGGACAGCAAATTGACACTGTTATACAAGCTGTACACTCACTACTTTACATTGTAGCATGTGTCATTTCTTCAGTTTTGTCTCACACACACAAGAAAATATATAATAAAATATTTACAAAAATTTGACTCACTTTTGTGAGACACTTTTATACATACAAATATATATATATAAACATTTTTTATTTCTATATTCATTTATGTATGGAAAGTTGGTGCACTTTATGGTCATTTTTTTTTTTTTTTGGAGGAGGAGCATTAAAACATTAAATGTTAAATCATTTAAATATATTAAAATAATTAATGTATACATCAAATTCAGCAAATTTCGGCTGGGGTTGGGCTTAGATGGGTATTTAATGAAGTTTATTGTATTATCTGTTACCATTGATACATTGTATGTTACTTTTTTTTTTTTGTTTTTTTTTGTCAAATCTATCTATCTATCTATCTATCTATCTATCTATCTATCTATCTATCTATCTATCTATCTATCTATCTATCTATCTATCTATCTATCTATCTATCTATCTATCTATCTATCTATCTATCTATCTATCTATCTATCTATCTATCTATCTATCTATCTATCTATCTATCTATCTATCTATCTATCTATCTATCTATCTATCTATCTATCTATCTATCTATCTATCTATCTATGATAATGAATGATTTGATCAGACATAACTTGTGTAGAAGGTTTCTGTATTGGAAGGTATTTTCTTGTCTCTGTGTGTCTCATGTGCTCCTCGCTGTGCTGGGAGTGTTCAGTGTCAGCGTCCCCCGGGAAGGTACGGATAAAGTTACAATAAAATCTTTGTATTCTGCTATGAAAACAATCCCATAGCCATTCATTGTAATCAATAATCTTCACTTAGCTGGGAGGGGCCCCAGGAGAGTCCCGGCAGGGAGGGGGTGAGAGGAGCTGTGATCTTTCTATGAAGGTGACACCTCTGTAATTATGTATCCAGGTGACACAGTCCTCTGTGTATGGATACAACAATTACTGTGTACTGATAGAATGGTGAGGATGGAGGGAGGGGGAGGATGACGGGAGGGGGAGCGCAGTCTGCCAGCTGCTCATACAATTCTATTCTCTGATCTGATTATACAGATAGACAGACAGAAGACTTCCCTGTGTGATTTAAAAAAATAAAGTTTGCAGAAAATGAGATTCATGATCAAACTGATATCATTATTATTAACCAGTTAGGCTCCAGATCCATTTTCACATTCCAGCTATGGGCTCATCCAATCACCAATCACTTTTATTAGTTATGATACAAAAGTGAGGCATTTAATTATTTAGTTATTGGGGGGGGGGGGTGTCTTAATTTGATGGTATTGTCAACAAAAAGTAATCTATTTATCTGTTTATTTAAAAGTCAAAATAAGCAAACAAAAAAGATAAATAAATAAAATAAAATAATGAATTCATTGAATTGCTTAATTAATTATATAATTATTTTTCTAGTTTACAAAAAAACTGTGTTACAATAGTGGGTCCATAAGCAATCTGATAGCCAATGTATTTGACAATGACCCACTCCTCTAAGGTTCGATACTTCTTGCAGGACACTTTTATGTGTCAGTTGGTGGTCACCCCGTGTGGAAACACGGCTATGCCTGACCTACTAATTAGGAATAATTCAGAGCTGATAGTAGATGTGGGAGAAAGCGATCATTTAGGAAACAGCAATTACAAGACAATTACCTTCACTGTAGGGCACAGGAAAAGCAGACAAGAGGCTGCCCCCCCACCCCAAAGCACCTTGCCCCCATGTTGATGGGGACAGGGGTCTCTTCCCAAAAACCATGGGCTGTGGTTGTGGGGGTCTGCATGGGGGAGGCTTGTCGGAATCTGCAACCCTTCTTTAACAAGGGGGCCCCCAGATCCCAGCCCTCCTATTTTTCAGGCAGACGGGCGGGCGGGAGACTGACCATCTGGGGACTGTATTTTTTATTTTTATTTTTTTCTGGTTCAATATTCTTTATTGGTTTTATCAATAACAATACAGGGTATGTAACATCAGGAATGAACAATAAAAGGTAACAAAATATACAAAAAGAAAACAATGGAAAGTAAAATAACAGTTCAGGTTCAAGCAATTTGTACAAATGTAATAACATCAAAATTCTTGTAGGCGTTGCTGCTATCTAGTGTCTAAAATATAGAAGTGCATGAAATTTCTGATTTGTAGTCTATAAGCAGTGCTGCCATCTTGTTACAGGTAGTTCTCTAGATATTCAATTAACATTGATGCAGTTTTTCAGTTTTAATATGGTTATTGTACCATTGGGTCCACGTGTGCCATCTGTCTTTTTTTTTCTGGAAATGGTCGTGGTCATGCGTCATCAGTAGTTCGTATGTGTAGTGGGTTTGTACAGTGTCAATTATGTGCGACAAGGTAGGAAGAGACTCAGATTTCCATTTCCTGGTAATGGAAATCTTTGTCGCCAGTAGAATGTCACCAGTAGCTTTGTCGCCAGTAGTACTACTTTGCGTGTGTCTTTAGGGACGATATCTGCATTTATGTGCAGTAGAGCCATTTCAGGAGTAGGTGGAATGGGTTGGCCGGTGATTTTAGAGATCGGGAGGAAGATCTCCGTCTGTCAGAGAGGGACAGTCCTATAAGATGTTTGAGCGACCCCACCTGGCCGCATCTTCTCCAGTTCCCCTTAAATCTCGCTATTTTCTCAGGTGTAAGATACCACCTTAGGGTGATTTTTTGGTTCAGTTCCCACAGTGTAGCGCTAAGGGTGGCTTTATATCCTGAGGTCAATGCTCGTGTCCACTGGGATGATGTGAATGATGTGGATGATGTGAATGATCTCCTGCTAGTTTCTGCCATATGAGGACGGAGGCTCTGATGGTCGGGGATAGAGATGAAGGTAACCATTCGCCACGTTTCCTACTGCATAGTCAGTTGGGCAGGCTCCAATATGGGACAGTTTCCTGTTCCAGTCATCCCCAGGAGGTATTTGGAGCTGGCTGGAACCAATCTTTTAGTTGAAATAGTATAGTCACTTGGTAGTAGCCTTCCAGATCGGGCAAGGCAGTGCCCCCCGGTAGACCTGTGTTTTAGTAACCTTTTAAAGGCGCATCTGGCTTTTTTAGCTTTTCAATGGAAACAGTGTAGTGTAGTTTGCAGTGATTGAATATAGTGTTTGGGAATTTGTATTGGCAGGGATCTAAATAGGTTTAGCAACTTGGGTAGGGTAATCATTTTGAATGTCGCTAATCTACCTGACCAAGAGAGTTCGAATTTGGAGAAAGATTGAAGCTCATTGGCCATTTGTGTTTTGAATGGAACATAGTTGGTTTGGAATATGTTTTTTATTGATTCGGTAAGGGTAATACCCAGGTATGTGATGCCTGTGTCTGCCCACTTGTAAGGAACAGTTGCTGAGTGTAGGTTTCTCTTGGTCCCATCAACCCCCAGGTCTAGTATATTTGATTTACTTTCATTTACTTTATAGTATGAGATCAAACCAAAATCTGATAGGATTTGTTTGATTGTGGGTAGAGACATGGTAGGATTGGTGAACATCAATATGACGTAGTCTGCAAACAGATTAATGCGGTGTTCCTGTGGGCCCACCGGGATCCCTAAGATGTGGGGGTCTGTGCGTATTTTTTGGGCCAGGGGCTCAATAGCCTGATTAAATATGCGTGGCGAGAGGGGGCACCTTTGTCTCATGCCGCTGGTTATGAGGAATGGTTGTGACAGCATATTATCCACCAACACCTGGGCTGAAATGCTGTGTGAAAAATGTTAATGAGTCTTCTAGTTGCATCGGCTGTTTGTCTTCCCTTTGTGAAGCCAGTTTGGTCTATGTGAACAAGGCCAGGCAGGTGTGGCATCAGTCTGGTAGCGATCATTTTAGCATACAATTTGATATCTGTATTGAGTAAGGAGATAGGGCAGACGTTTTGAGGAGAATCAGGTTCTTTACCTGGTTTAGGTAGCGTAATTATTGTTGCCCTTAACATCTCTGCTGGAAACATAGAAGAGAAGGCAGCATCATTGAAAACTTTGCATAAGTGAGGAGCCAGGATTTCTTTTAGCAATTTGTAATATTCACTAATTAGTCCATCTGGACCTGGGGATTTACTTGTAGGCAGGGTATCTATGGCTTTACATATTTCTTCTATTGTGAAGGGAGTATTGTTGGAATCTGTTGGTCAGACGATAAGGTTGGAAGACTAATGTCATCTGGGAACTGGTTGATTAATTCCGGGGTAGGCGATAGGGTGTTTGCATTTTGGAGGTTATACAATGAACCGTAGTAGCAGCTGAAGGCATTCGCTATGTCTTGTGGATTAAGAAGTTTTTCTTTAGATGTGGGGTGGAAAATGTATTTAATCTTGGACTGGATTCTTTAGCCTTTTATTCTAGTAGCTAGAAGTTTGTCTGCCTTATTACTGGTGGTGTAGTGTCTTGCTTTGAGTTTCCTAAGGTTCTTTTCATAAGTGTTAAGCAGATGGGCTCTAAGTTCCTGCCTATGGTGTGTTAGCTTTTGCTTTAAAGCTGGCGATGGATGGGTTAGATTGGTTTTGGGTTTCTGCAATTTTAATATCCTCTGTCAGTCTATAAATTTGCTGCATCCTCTTCCTGTTTGCTCTATGGTTCAATTGTATCAGCAGTCCTCTACTGAATGCCTTATGGGCATTCCAGAGGGTCGCAGACTCCGATACAGACCCCTCATTTGTTGAGAAGAATTTGGCTAGGGAGGTATTTTGAAAGTCGGCATTTTCATAAAATTATTGTATCAATACGTGAGTATGAATTGTGAACCGCGGAGTGGTATGTATACTCTCTCGCGGAGGGATGGTGGCACCTTCACACATCAAACAAATCGTCCCCTGCAGGGACGGTTGATGTCTGGATCCCGGGTTAGATGTGTCTTCAAGATGGTCCGATGAAAGATTAAGGTCACCACAGATGATTAGAGATCCTTTTTGGATAACACAGATTTTTTCAGAACGCGGTTGAGGAATCTAATCTGATGGGTATTTGGGACATAAAGTGATACAAGGGTTACAGTCATATTTGCAATGGAGCATACTAGTATCAGAAGTCTGCCATTGGGATCCGCTACACTGTTTAGAAGGTGAAAGTTAAGAGATCTGTGAATGGCTATCAGCACTCCTTTCCTTTTCTTTTGTCCCGAGGCAGTGAATATGTTGGGGAAGTCCTTGTTGGCACAATTAGGGGTAACAGCATTGCAGAAGTGTGTCTCCAGGGTACAAATAATTTGGCAGGACTGTTGGGTGGCTGTTTTCCACAATGATGCTCGCTTTGCCGGGTGGTTCAGGTCATTAACATTTATAGATAGGATTTTGACAGTCATAGGTATAGTGGGGACAGTGTGCAGTGTATGTACTCATGGATCCCGAGGGCACAGGTATTTAATAGGTCATTTTGCAGGTATCGATGGTGAGGTGCAGCTTGGTAATTGTCTTTGGCGTACATGTTCTGGTGAGATGTGAGGAGGTGAAGATAATGCCGCAGTGGCAATGATGAGGGATAGTCACTTTGCAGATGGTACAGCAAGTTCGAACCTGAAAAAGATAAAAAGAAAAAATCAAAACGAACAAACGAATAACAAATTGAAGGATCAGAGGAACTTGGCATATCTGAGTGTCGTCTCCTGTGAGGGCAAAAAAGTTCTATTGCCAAATGGGTAAACCGGATTTCCAGCAAGCTTGTGCTATGTGTGTGACAGAATCAATATGCGCTGCCGCTACTATTGCCAGGTCTTAAGTGTCTCTCCTGCTGTGGGTTGGAGCTGTGTGCCACTGTTGGGGCAGTTTTCCTGGAGCTTTCTTTGCTCCTGTAGGAGGGGTAGGTTCAGGGATGATGCCCCAGGATTGTAGAAGGCTCAGGCCTTTGTTAAGGGAGGTAATGGTGTGAGATGAGCTGTTTCTTTCTACTGTGATCTTGGATGGATGTTTCCACTTGTAGGGAAGGTTGTGGTTTCTTAGTGCTTTCGTTATTGTGGACAGTTGTCTCCTCAGGTCTAGGGTGTATTTGGACAAGTCAGCATAGATTTGGATGTTGGAGTATGGGTCAGGGAGTTGGCCCATAGTTCTGGCTTTAGTTAGGATTGCTTCTTTAGATTGGTAGAAGTGCACCCGCATTAATACATCATACGGTGTCAATTGGGGAAGGAAAGAGGGTTTTGGGACCCTGTGTATGCGATCGATCATTAGATCAAGTGGGGTCGCTCCAGGCAGTATAGATGTGAATAGGTCTGTGGCAAATTTGTTTAAGTCGGTCAATTGTACTGATTCAGGAATACCACGCAGTGTGAGATTATTTCTCCTAGAGCGATCCTCTAAGTCTGTGATTTTTGCTTTTAACCAGTGTCTTTCTTCCAAGTTTTTCTCATGTGCTTCTACCAGGTCATTAACTGTATTATTCATATCAGACATTGATGATTCAATGTTGTGAACCCTGTCACCTAAGGAGTGCACTTCTGCAGAGAATTTTTTAGTAAGAGACACAATGTCAGCTTGTAGAGATGTGGGAAGGGAGAGTAACATCTCTTTAAGTGTAGTGTCCAGCACAGGTTGGTCTGTGGTAGGGAAGGCTGCTATGGGAGATTTTTCTAATAACTCATGGTGCAGGGGATTAGAGGTGTGGCCTACATCTGGGGCCTGGTCACTGGGTTCTAGCCTCATCCTTGATTTGGCTGGACTGCAGCAGGAGGAACTCGTGGTGGTCAATTTGTGGCGAGAGAGAGTACCTTAAGGCAGGTGGTCTGCCGCGGATGGGTCCTCCGGGAGGTCCGTGTAATGCTCCTTCCCCCGTGCTGAGGCGGCAAGGCCCAGGCTGCCGGCACCATCTTGTCGGCCGCCTCGAGGTGGAAGAGGAAAAAAGCAGTCAATTTGCACGGCCCCTTCTCTTCCTTGCGCTTTCTGGACATGGCAGGGATGCTGGTGAGTGATATTCTTGTAGATATTGAGCGTATTCTGTGATCTGTGCTGCAGATAGTGCTGGATTTTGCTGGATTGTGCTGCTGGTAGCCAGAGCTCTGTCTCAGGCTTCCATCCTGGTCCCGCACTGGCCACGCCCCCGTCTTATTTTTATTGTTTAATAAAGGACTTTTCCAAAACTGGCTTTTTTCTTTATTTTTTTGTACACTTTTTTGGTGAATGGGTAGGGGTACGATGTACCCAATATCCATTCACATGGGGGGGGTCGGGATCTGCGGGCCCTCTTGTTAAAGGGGGCTTCCAGATTCCGATAAGCCTCCTCCCGCAGACCCCCACAACCACAGATCATGGTTGTTGGGAAGAGATGCCTGTCCCCATCAACATGGGTGGAAAAAAGGGGGAAGAGGTTGAAACACCTACCCCTGCAGGTCTGCACTTGCTGAAATTAAACAATATAAACCTAATAGACTCCTAAAACCAAAAAATTGTGATAAAATGTGTACTATTAACCAGTGGATGGTGAAAAAATACAGTATATATAGTTGTGCCCCCAATACATAAAAAGGGGTACACAATCATAAAATGATAGATTTATAGATGTGTGTACTAAATTGCTTAGTACATACTAAATAATACCTGCATGTGCTCTAAAAAAGGATTTTAAATAGGCAAAGACACAAAATATGCTGGTTTACCAAGGAGGATTAAATGTTATATAAGGTGAGACAGTCCAAAAAACTCTAATAACTCCAAACACAGGTTGAAGTTTCAGGCAGGATAGTCAAAGTGTTCTATGAATCCCAGGGGAAAAAGAATGAGATGGATACCAAGGACACCACAAGTGCTCAGGAAATGTCAGGAAAACTCACCAGATGACGTGGATCCTCTCTTGTCTTGTGACAAAGGGGATCAGCCGGGCTTGGGTGGTCTCCCCCCACCAGAGAATGTGTCCGTATCTCCTGGGTCCACTCGTGACTTCTCTCCTTCCTCCTTACTCCTTATTCCCCAAAGAGCTCAAGCATATGTAGATGTACAAAGAAAGAAATACAAAATTCTCATAGTTTATTCCGATATGAAAATTTATTGGAGAAACAGTTTGATAAAAAATTCCATATGCGTTAAAATCCCCTAAAAGGTCCAAGGGAATGGCACAGTACAAAAAATATATACTGTATATACCACGGTATATGCACTCACCAGGGTGTACACCAGATAGGAAGCACAGGGACGCCAAACAGACAGCGTGCATTCCACTGCTAGCTTCCGCTTACCGGTCACATGATCTAAGTGCATTACAAAATGACGCGTTTCGTCATCAACGTGTGACGTCTTCAGATCTTGGAATCCCCCCGGCCCCAAAGCACCCACCCCCCATGTTAAGGACATGTGGCCTGGTATGGTTCAGGGGGCGCTCACCCCACCCACATCCTGGCCAGCCATGATGTGTGCACGGATAAGGGTCTGGTATGGATTTTAGGGGGAACCCCATGCCGTTTTTTTTTTTTTTTAATTTTGGCGTGGGGTTCCCCTTAAAATCCATACCAGACCCGAGGGGCCTGGTATGGAATGGGCGAGGGGACCCCACACCATTTTTTTATCTGTATTGCCGACAATACATTTAAGCTGCGAGCAAGTTTAAATTACATTTTTTCCTTTAGAAATGTCAGTATTGTTGAAGCAGGCTACACACAGTGCACAAATGCGCTACTTTACAGGCACATTAAGGCCCCCCCCCCCCGGCACAATATTTAAAGGATTTTTTCATTTTTGTCACTGCTCCTGTAAAAACGATCATTTTTTAAAAAAAATTCTCATTGATTCATGTCCCCAGGGCAGTACTCGGGTCCCCATACACATTTTTGGGCCAATAACCTGCATTTAAGCCTTTAAAATTAGGACTTTTGATTTTTCATGTTCGTGTCCCATAGACTTTAGTTCGCATGTTCGCTAGAACATTTCCCCTGTTCGAGATGGTCTGGCGCGAACCAAACAGGGGGGTGTTCGGCTCATCACTACCCACCACCCTGGGTGGTGGTTGTGGGGGTCAGAGGGCAGGAGGCTTATCTGAATTTAGAAGCCCCCTTTATCAAGGAGGCCTACATTGTACATAGGCCTACATTGTACATTGTACCCCTATTCATTCACCAAAAAAAGTCTCAAAAAGAAATAAAAACAGAAAGCAGTTTTTGACAAGTCCTTTATTAGCAAAATTAAAAAACAATGTACCCTGATGTAGATCCATCATCAATCACGATGCCTGCTACACCGCCGGATCCGAAAGAAGAAAAAAAAGGGTTCTGCCTGCGATGAAGGCTAACTGCTCACTGCCTGCTTCTCCATCTGACAGTTCCTAAATAGGTAAAGGGTGGAGCCACCAGATGACATCATCAAGTGGCTCCACCCCTTACCTACTTAAGAACTGTCAGACAACATAGCAGGCAGTCTTCTTGACACATTTTTGGTGAATGAGTAGGTGTACAATGTACATCTGCTTCCCCCCTTTCCAGGCCTGCCAGGCTCCATGCTCAGATAAGGGTCTGGTATAGATTTTGGTGGGCACCCCTTGCCATTTAAAAAAAAAGGGCATGAGGGTTCCCCTCAAAATCCATGCTAAACCTAAGGGTCAGGTATGGATTTTTGGGGGACCCACGCTGTTTTTGTTTAATTTTGGTGTGGGGTTCCCCTTAAAATCCATACCTGTCCCAAATGACCCCCACACAATTTTTTTTATTTTTTTTGCCAGAAAATTAGGCAATTTACTTTTTCATTCAGCTGTCAGTGGGATAAGAACATGGCAGCTGGTTTCCAGACCTTTTAACTGTGTGCTTGGCAGGCGAAAATGCCGCCGAGTGCACAAAAAATTTGAGTGTTTAGTGAATACCTGAAAGGGTGATGTTTGGGCCAAAGTTATGCTCGGCCTGAACTGCTCCCCCATCCCTATTAATTATTCAGAAATTGTGGACATCAGCCCAACATTCACCTTGGGATACTTGCATTCCCTGACATCTGGTAACATCTTTTCTACTGTTGAAGGTCTTTATTGTACTCACTCAGCAAGTTAAAATTGTCAGATTAAGTTGTGAGTAGTGTTGAGCGAACACGGACTGTATTATTCGTGTTCGTACCGAATAATTGGATTTTTTGTACCCGAACACGGACACGGACACTTTACTGTATGTTCGGGTAAAAAGCCGTGTTCGGTCGTTTTATTTCCGGGTTTTGCATGCTTTGGCGCTCTTTTCATGGCGGGCTTTCAACAGCCAATCAACAATCGTTTAACTGGTGTGCCTTAAGCCATCCCAGCCATGCCTGAAAATGTCTCAGTAGCTGTGATTGGCCGTCTGAAGCATGTGACCAAGTCTTTATAAGTTCGAGGCAGCCGCAGCGGCGTCATTATGCTGCTTAGATTCAGGGACAGAGCACACATCAACGTGCTGGCTGCTGATTAGGGAAAGATAGGCAGGAAAAAACCATTTGTGTCCGGATAGAATTGAGGGACAGGTCGGAGTGTTTAGGCAGGGCGAGTTGTAGGCATTTTAGGGATAGAGTCTGCTGAATTATATAGGGTCAGTGTCTTCTACAAACTACAATCGATATTGCTGTGTGGGGGGTGGGGTCTGCACTCAATCCTGATCTACGATCTCTTCTCAATCCTGTTAGGGACAGAGTCTGCTGAATTTTAGGGAAACTGTGTTCTACAAACTACAATCGATATTGCTGTGTGGTGTGGGATTGGAGATAGGCAGGTGTCAGTGATCCACATCCATTTTTATGTGTGTGAGCTGCAGTGAACACAATCTTTTTGGGCTGCAGTGAACACAATCTTTTTGGGCTGCAGTGAACACAATCTTTTTGGGGTGCAGTGAACAAAATCTTTTTGGGGTGCAGTGAACACAATCCTTTTTGGTGTGCAGTGAACACAATCTTTGTGGGGTGCAGTGAACAAAATCCTTTGTGGGGTGCAGTGAACACAATCTTTTTGGGGTGCAGTGAACAAAATCCTTTTTGGGGTGCAGTGAACAACATCCTTTTTGGGGTGCAGTGAACACAATCTTTTTGGGGTGCAGTGAACAAAATCCTTTGTGGGGTGCAGTGAACACAATCTTTTTGGGGTGCAGTGAACACAATCTTTTTGGGGTGGAGTGAACAACATCCTTTTTGGGGTGCAGTGAACAAAATCCTTTTTGGGGTGCAGTGAACAAAATCATTTTTGGGGTGCAGTGAACACAATCTTTTTGGGGTGCAGTGAACACAATCTTTGTGGGGTGCAGTGAACACAATCTTTTTGGGGTGGAGTGAACAACATCCTTTTTGGGGTGCAGTGAACAACATCCTTTTTGGGGTGCAGTGAACACAATCTTTTTGGGGTGCAGTGAACACAATCTTTGTGGGGTACAGTGAACAGAATCTTTGTGGGGTGCAGTGAACACAATCTTTGGGGGGTACAGTGAACACAATCTTTGTGAGGTGCAGTGAACACAATCTTTGTGGGGTGCAGTGAACACAATCATTGTGGGGTGCAGTGAACTCAATCTTTGTGGGGTACAGTGAACACAATCTCATACTGAAGGTTTGAGGGTGCTGCCTGTTCCATACTCCCCCTACTCCTCATCTAGCCTTTTAGGGGTACAAACAATAGTAATTGGGGCCTAGTGTGGTTGTGTACGTGTGATATACATACACTTTTTTGGGATCATATTTTCTATTCCGCTATTTAATCAAAAACCTTTGGGGATCAGTTAAATTGGGGGATAGTCTGTGTTGGTACGTGTGAGAGAGATCCACCTTTCCAAGTTGTTGGGGTTCATCTCATACTTCTGAAGGTTTGAGGGTGCTGCCTGTTCCATACTCCCCCTACTCCTAGCCTTTTAGGGGTACAAACAATAGTAATTGGGGCCTAGTGTGGTTGTGTACGTGTGATATACATACACTTTTTTGGGATCATATTTTCTATTCCGCTATTTAATCAAAAACCTTTGGGGATCAGTTAAATTGGGGGATAGTCTGTGTTGGTACGTGTGAGAGAGATCCACCTTTCCAAGTTGTTGGGGTTCATCTCATACTTCTGAAGGTTTGAGGGTGCTGCCTGTTCCATACTCCCCCTACTCCTAGCCTTTTAGGGGTACAAACAATAGTAATTGGGGCCTAGTGTGGTTGTGTACGTGTGATATACATACACTTTTTTGTGATCATATTTTCTATTCCGCTATTTAATCAAAAACCTTTGGGGATCAGTTAAATTGGGGGATAGTCTGTGTTGGTACGTGTGAGAGAGATCCACCTTTCCAAGTTGTTGGGGTTCATCTCATACTTCTGAAGGTTTGAGGGTGCTGCCTGTTCCATACTCCCCCTACTCCTAGCCTTTTAGGGGTACAAACAATAGTAATTGGGGCCTAGTGTGGTTGTGTACGTGTGATATACATACACTTTTTTGGGATCATATTTTCTATTCCGCTATTTAATCAAAAACCTTTGGGGATCAGTTAAATTGGGGGATAGTCTGTGTTGGTACGTGTGAGAGAGATCCACCTTTCCAAGTTGTTGGGGTTCATCTCATACTTCTGAAGGTTTGAGGGTGCTGCCTGTTCCATACTCCCCCTACTCCTAGCCTTTTAGGGGTACAAACAATAGTAATTGGGGCCTAGTGTGGTTGTGTACGTGTGATATACATACACTTTTTTGGGATCATATTTTCTATTCCGCTATTTAATCAAAAACCTTTGGGGATCAGTTAAATTGGGGGATAGTCTGTGTTGGTACGTGTGAGAGAGATCCACCTTTCCAAGTTGTTGGGGTTCATCTCATACTTCTGAAGGTTTGAGGGTGCTGCCTGTTCCATACTCCCCCTACTCCTAGCCTTTTAGGGGTACAAACAATAGTAATTGGGGCCTAGTGTGGTTGTGTACGTGTGATATACATACACTTTTTTGGGATCATATTTTCTATTCCGCTATTTAATCAAAAACCTTTGGGGATCAGTTAAATTGGGGGATAGTCTGTGTTGGTACGTGTGAGAGAGATCCACCTTTCCAAGTTGTTGGGGTTCATCTCATACTTCTGAAGGTTTGAGGGTGCTGCCTGTTCCATACTCCCCCTACTCCTAGCCTTTTAGGGGTACAAACAATAGTAATTGGGGCCTAGTGTGGTTGTGTACGTGTGATATACATACACTTTTTTGGGATCATATTTTCTATTCCGCTATTTAATCAAAAACCTTTGGGGATCAGTTAAATTGGGGGATAGTCTGTGTTGGTACGTGTGAGAGAGATCCACCTTTCCAAGTTGTTGGGGGTTCATCTCATACTTCTGAAGGTTTGAGGGTGCTGCCTGTTCCATACTCCCCCTACTCCTAGCCTTTTAGGGGTACAAACAATAGTAATTGGGGCCTAGTGTGGTTGTGTACGTGTGATATACATACACTTTTTTGGGATCATATTTTCTATTCCGCTATTTAATCAAAAACCTTTGGGGATCAGTTAAATTGGGGGATAGTCTGTGTTGGTACGTGTGAGAGAGATCCACCTTTCCAAGTTGTTGGGGTTCATCTCATACTTCTGAAGGTTTGAGGGTGCTGCCTGTTCCATACTCCCCCTACTCCTAGCCTTTTAGGGGTACAAACAATAGTAATTGGGGCCTAGTGTGGTTGTGTACGTGTGATATACATACACTTTTTTGGGATCATATTTTCTATTCCGCTATTTAATCAAAAACCTTTGGGGATCAGTTAAATTGGGGGATAGTCTGTGTTGGTACGTGTGAGAGAGATCCACCTTTCCAAGTTGTTGGGGTTCATCTCATACTTCTGAAGGTTTGAGGGTGCTGCCTGTTCCATACTCCCCCTACTCCTAGCCTTTTAGGGGTACAAACAATAGTAATTGGGGCCTAGTGTGGTTGTGTACGTGTGATATACATACACTTTTTTGGGATCATATTTTCTATTCCGCTATTTAATCAAAAACCTTTGGGGATCAGTTAAATTGGGGGATAGTCTGTGTTGGTACGTGTGAGAGAGATCCACCTTTCCAAGTTGTTGGGGTTCATCTCATACTTCTGAAGGTTTGAGGGTGCTGCCTGTTCCATACTCCCCCTACTCCTAGCCTTTTAGGGGTACAAACAATAGTAATTGGGGCCTAGTGTGGTTGTGTACGTGTGATATACATACACTTTTTTGGGATCATATTTTCTATTCCGCTATTTAATCAAAAACCTTTGGGGATCAGTTAAATTGGGGGATAGTCTGTGTTGGTACGTGTGAGAGAGATCCACCTTTCCAAGTTGTTGGGGTTCATCTCATACTTCTGAAGGTTTGAGGGTGCTGCCTGTTCCATACTCCCCCTACTCCTAGCCTTTTAGGGGTACAAACAATAGTAATTGGGGCCTAGTGTGGTTGTGTACGTGTGATATACATACACTTTTTTGGGATCATATTTTCTATTCCGCTATTTAATCAAAAACCTTTGGGGATCAGTTAAATTGGGGGATAGTCTGTGTTGGTACGTGTGAGAGAGATCCACCTTTCCAAGTTGTTGGGGTTCATCTCATACTTCTGAAGGTTTGAGGGTGCTGCCTGTTCCATACTCCCCCTACTCCTAGCCTTTTAGGGGTACAAACAATAGTAATTGGGGCCTAGTGTGGTTGTGTACGTGTGATATACATACACTTTTTTGGGATCATATTTTCTATTCCGCTATTTAATCAAAAACCTTTGGGGATCAGTTAAATTGGGGGATAGTCTGTGTTGGTACGTGTGAGAGAGATCCACCTTTCCAAGTTGTTGGGGTTCATCTCATACTTCTGAAGGTTTGAGGGTGCTGCCTGTTCCATACTCCCCCTACTCCTAGCCTTTTAGGGGTACAAACAATAGTAATTGGGGCCTAGTGTGGTTGTGTACGTGTGATATACATACACTTTTTTGGGATCATATTTTCTATTCCGCTATTTAATCAAAAACCTTTGGGGATCAGTTAAATTGGGGGATAGTCTGTGTTGGTACGTGTGAGAGAGATCCACCTTTCCAAGTTGTTGGGGTTCATCTCATACTTCTGAAGGTTTGAGGGTGCTGCCTGTTCCATACTCCCCCTACTCCTAGCCTTTTAGGGGTACAAACAATAGTAATTGGGGCCTAGTGTGGTTGTGTACGTGTGATATACATACACTTTTTTTGATCATATTTCCTATTCCGCTATTCAATAAAAACCTTTGAGGATCAATTGAATTGCGGGATAGTCTGTGTCGGTACGTGTGAGAGAGATCCACCTTTCCAAGTTGTTGGGGTTCATCTCATACTTCTGAAGGTTTGAGGGTGCTGCCTGTTCCATACTCCCCCTACTCCTCATCTAGCCTTTTAGGGGTACAAACAATAGTAATTGGGGCCTAGTGTGGTTGTGTACGTGTGATATACATACACTTTTTTTGGATCATATTTTCTATTCCGCTATTCAATAAAAACCTTTCTAGGGCAAGATCTTAAATTACAGAAATATGAGGAGACCGTCAAATAAGGGCCGTGGCCTGGGTCGTGGTGCTGCTGGTAGAGCTCCTGTTGCAAGGAGAGGACATGGTCGATCTGTGCCAGCTACACGCACAAGTGAAACACCTTCCTCAAGTGTGAGTAGGCGACAGAACCTGCATCAGTATTTGGTAGGGCATCAAACGCCCCTAGAAGTGATGAGGCCAGAACAAGTTGAGGCGATAGTAGATTGGTTTGCTGCTGACAGTGCCTCCAGTTCCTTCACATTGTCTCCCACCCAGTCTACTGCAGAAAGGTCAGAGTTGGCACCTGCAGCCAATGTCCAACCGTCTTTCACCTCACCCCCTTGCAAATCAGGCCAGCAGTCTGAGCCCCAAGCCATACAGCAGTCTCTTATTCTTTTTGAGGACTCTGTCAGCAGGGTTTCCCAGGGCCATCCACCTAGCCCTGCCCCAGAAGTGGAAGAGATTGAGTGCAGCGATGCCCAACCACTTATTCCTCAAGATGAGTACATGCAAGGATCATCGCAGCACGTCTCCGATGATGACGAAACGCAGGTGCCAACTGCTGCGGCGTTCAGCATTGTGGAGACCGACAAGGAGGGCAGGGGTGAAGACTGGGTGGAAGATGATGTGGAGGACGATGAGGTCCTCGACCCCACATGGAATGAACGTCATGCAGGTGAACTGAGTAGTTTGGAGGAAGAGGCGGTGGTCGCACAGAGCCACCAGCACAGCAGAAGAGGGAGCAGGGTGCAGAAGCGGAGCGGCCGTGCCCTAGACACTACGCCCTCTACTGCCCAACGCAGCAAGGGAACGAGCGCACCAAAGTCAGCTCAAAGGAGTTCTCTAGCGTGGAAGTTCTTTAGAAAATGTGCTGATGACAGGACACGAGTGGTTTGCACCCTGTGCAATCAGAGCTTGAAGCGAGGCATGAACCTTCTCAACCTGAGCACAACCTGCATGATCAGGCATCTAAGTGCAAAGCACGAGCTGCAGTGGAGTACACACCTTCAAAACCAAGAAACGTCTCTGGCTCATCCTGCTTCCTCTTCTGCTGCAGTCTCGGCCGCTCCAGCCACATCTGTAGTGATACCGGCACCTGCCACCCCGCAAACAGACGATCTGTCAGCAACACCACCACCTGGGTCACCAACAACCATCTCCACAATGTCCCGTGGAAGCGTTCAGCTTTCCATCTCCCAAACACTTGAGAGGAAGAGGAAGTACCCCCCTACCCACCCGCGATCCCTGGCCCTGAATGCCAGCATTTCAAAATTATTGGCCTTTGAAATGCTGTCATTCCGTCTGGTGGAGACGCACAGTTTTAAAAACCTTATGTCGGTGGCTGTCCCACAGTACGTCGTGCCCAGCCGCCACTACTTTTCCAGGCAAGCCATCCCTTCCCTGCACAACCAAGTGGGGGAAAAAATCAGGTGTGCACTGCGCAACGCCATCTGTGCCAAGGTCCACCTAACTACGGATACGTGGACCAGTAAGCACGGTCAGGGGCGTTATATCTCCCTAACGGCACACTGGGTAAATGCAGTGGCGGATGGGCCTGAGGCGGATAGCAATTTGGCGCATGTCCTTCCACCACCGAGGATTGCAGGGCGCTTCAGTTTGCCTCCTGTTCCTAACTCCTCCTACTCCGCTTCCTCATCCTCTACCGCCTCCTCATCCGGACAGCGTAACACCTTCACCACCAACTTCAGCACGGCCAGGGGTAAACGACAGCAGGCAGTTTTACAACTTGCCTGTTTGGGGGACAAACCACACACCGCGCAGGAGTTGTGGAGGAGCATGGAACAGCAGACAAATGAGTGGTTGCTGCCAGCGAGCCTCAAGCCCGGCCTGGTGGTGTGCGATAACGGGCGAAATCTCATAGCAGCTCTGGGCCTAGCCGGTTTGACGCACATCCCTTGCCTGGCGCATGTGCTGAATTTGGTGGTGCAGAGGTTCCTTAAAAACTACCCCGATATGTCAGAGCTGCTGCAGAAAGTGCGGGCCGTTTGTGCGCACTTTCGGCGTTCTCACCCTGCTGCTGCTCGCCTGGCAGCGCTGCAGCGTAACTTCGGCCTTCCCGCTCACCGCCTCATATGTGACGTGCCCACAAGGTGGAACTCCACCTTGCACATGCTGGAAAGACTGTGCGAGCAGCAGCAGGCCATAGTGGAGTTTCAGCTGCAGCACGCACGCGTGAGTCGCTCTGCGGAACAGCACCACTTCACCACCAATAACTGGGCCTCCATGCGAGACCTGTGTGCCTTGTTGCGCTGTTTTGAGTACTCCACCAACATGGCCAGTGGCAATGACGCCGTTCTCAGCTTAACTATCCCACTTCTATGCCTCCTTGAAAAAACAATTCGGGCGATGATGGAAGAGGATGTGGCACAGGATGAGGAGGAGGAGGAGGATGAAGAGGTAACATTTCCAAGGCTTTCAGGGCAGTCATTCGCAAGGGGCTCCGAGGGTGGGTTCCTGCACACGCAAACGCCAGGGACGCAATTGTCCAGCAGGGGCACAGTTCTGGAGGATGAGGAGGATGAGGAGGAGGAGGAGGAGCTGGAGGAGGAGATGGAACCATGTTCACAGCAGGGTGGCACCCAGGCCAGCTCATGGCCATCACTGGTGCGTGGCTGGGGGGATACAGAGGACACGGACCATACACCTCCCACAGAGGACAGCCTTTCGTTGCCTCTGGGCAGCCTGGCACACATGAGCGATTACATGCTGCAGTGTCTCCACAACGACCGCCGAGTTGCCCACATTCTAACTTGTGCTGATTACTGGGTGGCCACGCTGCTGGATCCCCGTTACAAGGACAACGTACCGTCCTTAATTCACTCACTGGAGCGCGATCGCAAGATGCGCGAGTACAAGCGCACGCTGGTAGACGCCATGCTGCTGGCATTCCCATCTGACAGCGGGGCCACAGTGGAAGCACAAGGCAGAGGAGGAGGAGGAGGAGGTCGCCAACGCAACCAGGGCACCGCCAGCACCTCAGAAGGCAGGGTTAGCATGGCCGAAATGTGGAAAAGCTTTGTCAGCACGCCACAACAAACAGCAGCACCAGCAGCTCAGATGGAACGTCTTAGCAGGAGGCAGCATTTTACCAACATGGTGGAGCAGTATGTGTGCACACGCCTACATGTAGTGAATGACGGGTCTGCCCCCTTCAACTTCTGGGTCTCCAAATTGGGCACATGGCCTGAGCTTGCCCTTTACGCCTTGGAGGTGCTGGCGTGCCCTGCAGCCAGTGTATTATCTGAACGGGTATTTAGCACGGCTGGGGGCGTTATAACAGACAAGCGCAGCCGCCTGTCCAGAGACAATGTGGACAAGCTCACGTTCATTAAAATGAACCAGGCATGGATCCCACGGGACTTTTCCGTACCTTGTGCAGAATAGCAATGGATACCGACCTTACCCACCCATTGTTCCATTTTTGCTCTTTCTCACTCTTTTGGGGTGTACCCTCATTTAAAATTTGTGAAAAGAAGCAGTGTTGGCTACCTCGTCCTCCTCCTCAGGGCCAGATTAATGTAGGGGCTATTGGAGCTGCAGCTCCAGGCCCCTACCTTTTATATAGGCCCCGGGTTGGCCATATTCACTGTTACCGCTCTTCTGTCACTTGTAAACACAGAAGTCTGGCTTCTATGCTCGCTTCCCCAGGCAGCACCCTCAGAACCTCCCCACACAGCGTGAAGGCCGGACAAGGAGGGACAGTTGGCGATGCATGGATGTGTTTATGGGCTTCAGAGACAGCATCCCATGTTGAATTAGGCATGCATGGCTGCACCCTTCCTCCTCTGGGTGCATGGCAAGGCACGGCCCTAAGGCCCTTCAAAATCCTCAGCACCAAGCCCATGATGCTGTTAATCCGGCCCTGGTCCTCCTCCACCGCCGCTTCCACCTACACCGCCCATAGGTGTGCGCAGCCTATTGCATTAAGGTGTGCACCCCAAAGTTGAAATACACATGCATGTGTTTGCCAGCAGGGAGAGTAATGTATCGGGGCCATGTACCTGTAGGCAAGGAGAAATAGAGCAGAGCAGGTCCCAGGGAGATCTTTCCCATCTCCTCACTGGCAATGCTATGTGCCCTAGGTGATTAGGGTGTGCCCAGGCACACCCAGCACACCCTGTGCGCACGCCTATGTCACCGCCACATCCACCACCACCTCAACCTCCCTCCTACTCCATATGGGCCTCGTCCTTCAGAGATGAAGAAGAACATTGTTTTATTTTTCTGTTTTTTTTTGTTGTTTTAAGTTATTTCCCTATCCACATTTGTTTGCAGAGCACTTGCCATGCTCTTAATTACGTTTTGCTGCCATTTGCAGCACTCTAGCCCTTTCCTTTGGTGTTTTAGAGCCATTTTAGTGCCTTAAAGTTCGGGTCCCCATTGACTTCAATGGGGTTCGGTGTCCGGGAAAAGTTCGGTAAAAGTCCGGGACACGGACCCGGACTTTTTTTTAAAGTTCGGCCGAACCCGTCGAACACGGACATCTAGGTGTCCGCTCAACCCTAGTTGTGAGATCTTTGCATTTCTTTTAGTAAAAGGTGAGTGCTAAACCAAATATTAGCAGTGATGTCATAAGGAATGTGGAGGGAACACCTTCACAATTCTGCTGGTTCAAATTTTTAAATTAATTATACACATGATAAAATTAAAAAAATTGGTCTGCAGAAAACACCTATACAATATATATACAGTATTTCACAAAAGTGAGTACACCCCTCACATTTTTGTTTATAAAATGTATTCTATCTTTTAATGCGACAACACTGAAGAAATGACACTTTGCTACAATGTAAAGTAGTGAGTGTACAGCTTGTATAACAGTGTAAATTTGCTGTCCCCTCAAAATAACTCAACACACAGCCATTAATGTCTAAACCACTGGCAACAAAAGTGAGTACACCCCTAAGTAACAATGTCCAAATTGGGCCCAAAGTGTCAATATTATGGGCCGGATTTAAAGAAACTGCAGCTTCAAACATCTATGACGTGTTTCAGTTTCGCCGCTTTCCAATCAATTAACTGGCGCTGCGGCGAATTGGCTAGTGAAACAGCAATAATGAATTCCGCCGTCAGCGGTATTCACTTACGATCGCGGCTTCGCAAATTCGCAAACTTATGTCTTCGTGCTTATAGCAGTTTCACATAGCGATGTGGGCTAGTGGATTAGTGCACACATCACGTCTGTAATTCATCTCCCTCTGCTGTAGGTTCGAGGCTTACCATCTCCACCTAACTTTTTTATTTTCTTTTTTTTTTATATTTCTAAAATGTAACGGATTACATCATATATATTGCTAAATAATGTTACACTCAGAAGCGCTTGCAAACTTACAGCATTTTAAGTGGTTTTATGATCTTGTCCGTGTGTCGAATCGATCTTATGATTGAAAGTACCAAAGGCAAGTGACCAAACCCCTACACTACTTCAGGGCAAGATGAAACCTCACAATTTTACCATGGTCTTCTTCCCAGATTCCATACAATGTTTAGTACTTTAGCTATATGTGCTTTTTAGCCTTAACACACTCCTTTTTTTCCACCATACAGCTTTATTCTGCACAATAGCTAAGTGCTTTGCAACTTCACTGCAGTTAACAACATCATGGGTTCAAATCCCAACAATCACTACACTTGGGATCTCTTTTCACTCTCATTTTTTTAACAGTTTTTTTAAACTATCTTGAATTTGGGGGGGGGGGGGGTGTCCTACCCAAATTTCAAGCACATCAATGGAAACAGCACAATTTTGATTTTATGAGTGTGGTCCTAGTTTTCTCGAGATGCAATTCTTTACATATTTACCATGGTTCTTACAATTTCTTGACCAATAAACATAGGTGTCTGATATTGGACTCTCTCCATATTTCAACAACACAGACCCTCATAGTCCAACACTACATTTGCCTCACACCTCAACACAACACTGTCACATCCCTACTCTACATTACAACCCCTCACATCACCAGTACAAGCAGCATGCAAAGTGCAAAGCTCCGGCCTTGGCAGCTTAATGGGCCATACACTAAGAATTTTTCAAGACTTTTTCCTGTAGACTTAACCAAACCATATAATATAAGGTCAAACCTCAACACTTTCAATTTGGATGCAATCAGGCAGGCCCTTGCACTACATAGAAAATGTCAATCTGAAGGATAAAGTCTTCTCTAAATCTTACAGTGTGCATGGCCCTTTTGTCTGTAGGCACCCACACAAAACAAAAAACACATGTTCAATTCTAAAGTCTTTATTTATTCTAGAATGACAGCATAAGGAGGGATGCAGCAAAATAATATTGTCACTCTCCAGTCCGTGTGCCTTTACAGCGCCAGACCACGATCTTTGCTCCATGGCTACGGGATTCTGATGTCTTCCACAACTTCATGCAGAGTTCAGAATCCATTCTGCACCTCTACCAGCTCATAGGGGACAGGCATGGCAAGGTTGCTGGTCAGCTTCCAAGCCACTTTGGAAGTTCCAGGGTGTTCATGTTGGTCATCGATGCTGCTTTTGGCCATGTGCCTTACCAAATATCCACTGACCACAAAAGAAGATGAGTGGAGTCCATCAAGGTGGATTTCTACCACCTACACCCGCAAGCAGTACCACTCCTGGAAAAATAAAACAAAGGATAAGACATTTCATTATGAAAATCACATCTTAATGCCTGTTTGCTTCATTCTGAACTTCATTTAATTTCGACATCACGAGTGAAATAACACATTTTCTGCCAACTTACACAAACCAGAAATCATTAATGTAAACATTTGAATACACACCTGTGACGCCAGACAGCCCATCACCACAGGCTTCTCATGGTACATGCCATGATTCCAAGATGTTCACGTTCTGGAAAATTAGGACACCATAAGATACCAAGCAGCCGTTCATGTTATCAATAACTACACAAGTGGCATAGACACAAATAAACACCTGCCAGCTCTTCTCAGCCCTTTACACTATTCACAATACCAACATGTTTATGGTTAGAGGTGCATGTTTTAACATATTGGACTAGGTGGGACTTTATATGAGACCCAAGCTGGTGTTGCCCGGCGTCTCCATCCCTATAACAAAACACAAATTGAGGTTAAAGGGTTGTAAGAGGTGCATGAAAGTCAGCCAGCCCCCAGTCTGATACACTCACCTTCCAGTCTGTCACCAACCAAATAAAACCTGTCTCTTGGTACAAAGAACAGGGGTTTAGTTGACACACATTTGCAAACGCATGTGAAAGCTGCAGAGCCACATCACGGCACCCCATTGTATCTACAGTCCTACACTCTCAATTTAGTGTCCTCCACTGGAGGCACATGGCCGCTAATGGGTGGATGGGGGACAGGTGAGAGGGAGACAGCCCAAACTCCCCCAACCCATCCCCATCCACAAACTGGCAGTTGTCTCAAAGACTCAAATGATTAGATTATAACCATGGTGCAAACTGGAAAAGACCAGCTGAAAAGCATTACACCTCCACCCCCTTGGTGAATGCAGTATATAGATAGGAAGGGATTTTATGTATAGGGCATGGCCTGTAAAGCACACTGCCTTTGAAATCCCTAATTTCCTTTTGGGACTTTGTGTGAGACAAGCAGGTCATGCTATTGGTCTCCATCCCTGTATGCGGAAAACACTAAGGTCAAATCAGAGGTGCATGTTTTTGCTCAAGTAACACAATTTTACCAATGTTGACTACACTTTATCTACAATGGCAAGTGTCATTGGCAGATGATAATGACCCTCTGTCTCCCTGTGAGTGGCAGCTCTGCTAACTAGCAAATTAATACACATGCCCTATCTTGACCGGTTACAGTACTTACATGTAAAGTGGCTAGCAACCAGGGTATTCCGGGTGGCCATACCTGCAGCGGTGCTCCGCCGCCTGGGGGCCACCGGCTGACGGACCTCTGGCTCCCTCTGCTCCGTCAGCTCCCAAGATTCATCCCGGGCAACGCACATGTTGTGCAACACGCAGCACGCCAGGATGATCTTGGAAGCCTTTGTAGGAGAGTACAGGAGTTCACCCCCAGGCCGGGCCAAGCAGAGAAACCGGGATTTGAGAAGACCTATGGTCAACTCAATGATACTCCGGCTTCTCCGCAAGGCCCTGTTGTAATTCATTTCTGCTCGGCCCTGGGGGTACCTGATTGGAGCCATCAGCCACGTCAGCTGCGGGTAACCAGCATCCCCTGAAAAATAAGAAAAATATACATTAGTTCTTCATATCATGTGACTTTAGATGACTCCTCAAAATGGGAGACAATTAAGCATTTTACTAAACAACCTGCTCGTCTGTTTGCAAAAACTCATATGAAACATCTCAACTCTGTCTAACTGCCTAAATCACTAATTCAAATGGGAAAAAGGACACACAAAGTGGTGTGTTTCTCTTGCAAGTTCCAACTTGGCCCCTATTTTGTTCCTATTACATTAGCCTAGGTATTACTTCTGGAATATATCTGCAACTAGAGTGAGGAAACCAATATTGACTCACTTATGCAAAGTACTTTGGGGATATGGCAATACCATTGGAATCATTTGTAGGTTTTGTTTGGGTGGCTAGAGGACACCATTTACACATTGGTTAACCACCTTCATTGGACTCAAAGACAACTTTGGAAATCTTTCTTTTGTGAGCTGCTAAGCTGCTGATCTGGTTGTGTGTGAACAGCCTGCCAACTCCTAACACATCCATTTTAGGTAGGCTTTGCTTAAATCAGGGTGTACACCGATGTAGCTTATTCCTATGTCTATGTAATCTTACAGTTTATGTTGTTAAGACAAAATACTTTACCAATAAGCCACCCTTGGGGCATTTGGCCACTTTCAAACGCCTCGTACAGAGTACTGGTTCTTAACATACTGGAATCATGGTACGACCCTGGGTGACCAGTGTTGACACTCATGATGCGCTGTTTGGCGTCACAAACTAATTGGACGTTCACGGAGTGGTACTGCTTGCGGTTGCGGTACTCCACTTCGTGGCTCCTTGGTGGCCTAATGGCTATGTGGGTGCCATCGATTGCCCCTAGTATTTGCGGCATGTGTGCCCGCAGGTAGAAACCCAACTTGACTTCATTCCACTCATTTTCATTCTGTGGCCAGTGGATAAAATTGGGCACTATATCGACTATGGCATTAATGACCAACATGAACACCCTTGAAACTGTGGGCTGGCTAATGCCCATGATACTTCCCGAAGTGGCTTGGAAGCTGCCACGCCCTAAAATATACAAAGTGGCCAGCAATCTGGCCATGCCGGGCACCGCATGGCCGCGCTGTGTGTCCGGGTCAATTTTGTCTGCTATGAGCTGGTAGAGGTGGAGAATAGTTCCTTGCTCGAGCCGGAATTTCCTCCTGACATCAGAATCCCGCAGCTTGTCCAAATAGATCCTTGGAGCAAAAATGCGTGGCTGGCGAGGTAAGGGCACACGGACTGGAGGTGCTGCTGGAGGTGCTGCTGCTGCTGCTGCTGCTGCTTCCCCACCTTCTGCTGCCTCCTGTGCTAGGGCCTCCTCAAACAAGGCACCGATGAATGCCAACATTGCACCATCTAATGCGTCTGGGATATTGTCCTCCATTTTGAACGCGCAAATTCGCGAGTGCGCAGATATATATAGAAACGGCCGCTAATTATCACACCTGTGAGCCAGCTATAAAAGGAGCACATGGCCAATATGGCTGCTGGATGTTATAGATCGATGTTTCTTATGTGCTAGCAAGACCCTGTGACCCACAACCTACATTATCTGGAGGTAAGACAATTGTATCTCTCTCTCCCAAAAAAATAATTAACAAATTCTCTCTCTCTCTCTCTCTATATATATATATATATATATCTAGATCTGTCTGTTTGTGTTTTTTTGCTCACTGTTATTGTTTACTGAAGGAGAGAATTCGTACTTATCTTGGGTGTGCTTAAGTTGTCTATGGTGAATCCCCTCCAACCCACAATAGCTTGGGAACCCCTCAAGTGTCTTTTAATCATTGGCATTTGGCCCCATGTGCATGTGGTTTTGACATGTGTTTTCTCATGTTTGTTAAAGGTGTGCAGTCTAGATTAGGCATCTAAACCTGCCCCCTTACCTTCCCAGCTTCCAAAGACACCATATTTGCTTTCCTGATAACTGTAATTTATTATGTGCACGTATGTAGGTCATGCGATTTCTCATGTATGTTTAATGTTTGCAGCCTCCTTTTGCCTATAAAGGATTACACCACCCCCCCTCCACCAAGTCTGTTTGTGCCATTAGGTAAGTGTTTGGAGGGCCTCGTGTGATTTGTACCCATATGCGTTTTCTTATGTGTTTTTTCACATTTCTTTGCAGCCTCTTCTGCTCTTTGCCCACTACCACCACCACCACCACCACCGTGTTTGTGCCATTAGGTAAGTGTTTGGAGGGCCTCGTGTGATTTGTACCCATATGCGTTTTCTTATGTGTTTTTTCACATTTCTTTGCAGCCTCTTCTGCTCTTTGCCCACTACCACCACCACCACCACCACCAAGTCTGTTTGTGCCATTAGGTAAGTGTGTTCTGTAACTGTTCACTAATTATACTGTATATGAAGAGCAATCTGCAAATCATGTTTTTTTCTGTTTTATCTTTTGTCATTTCATATTTAGGAGTTTGGGGCTCTTTGCTGCTGCTGGACAGCCAGATTCTCTGCCCACCTCGTGCTCCCATGGCCCCACCCACTGGAAGGCTGAGGAGAAGGGGCAGGGGGGGAAGGGTGGCCAGGGTGGCCATGGTGGCCAGGGGGGGCAGGGTGGCCAGGGGGGGCAGGGTGGGAAGATCGTCTGGCTCTGGTGTGAGGGAGGCTCCAGCTGTATCCATGAGGGAGTCCACCATCCCCATCCCGGAGGAGGAAGCCGGGGGAGGTGGTAACACACCAAGTGGACAAGCTGGCTCTTCTGACAGTAGTCCTGGCGAGGGTCCGTCCACCAGAGTCAGCTTGTCCACATTATCCCGGCTTCCCCGTTTCACCCACAATCAGTGCTGTGCCCTGGTCCACGCCTATATGGCCAGATATCAGGCGATACATGGGACCAGGGCCGCGGCTCACTCGGTAACAGAGAAGAACAGATTGTGGGATGAAATCCGGGATGCTGTAAATGCACTGGGTGAAACACCTCGCCACCGTGACAGTGTGCGGAAGAAGGTCACCGACATCTGTGCGTCCGTTCGGAAGAAGCTAATTGCATGGGCTGCGGAGGGTCTTTATGACCGACAAGGTCGGCTGGATGAACGTGCACGAAGTTCTCTCTGGGATTATCAATTACCTTTCTTGCAGATCATAGGACCCGATACCATCTTTCCCAGAGAGGACTTAGATTCGGATGCTTTGCACCGAGGTAGGATATTATCTTGGATGTCAATTGTGTGAGTTGTTTTGAAAAGATTAACTACTATCCTATGTGTGACATGAATAGAATTTGATACTTGCCCTTCCAATTGTCCTTTTTTTGTTTTCCCCAACCTGCAATTTGTTCATCTGTAGCACGGATCTCAGCCCCTCCACAGCCCATGCAGCTTGGCGACCCAGACGGACTCACAGGTGTTGACATCAGTGCTGACCCTCCTCCTGGTAGGTCCAATATCATACTGTGCCAAACAATGTAGATGTTTTTTTTTTTTTCTCCAAGATAGCTCATATTGCTATGTCCTTTACAGAAGATCCGCAGCAGGGAACACACCCAGTGCAGCAAGGCCTGGAGGAAGGTGTTGGTATGTCTAGCCAAATAATGTTTTTTGGAATCTTATTAACCCCATTAACACACATGTTTTTTCTTATGAAAGAGTGTTGCCTTTTAGATGTTTACCCTGCAAACACAGTTGACAGCATTAATGGGTGCCGTCATTAGTAGGCAGACCAAGCCTTCTTAACCTTTGGGAGGGTTTAGCAAGTGTCCTATGAGCCCAGGAAAGCCCTTTTGAATGTTTGGCCTCAATGCTTCATTCCTGAAGCTAGGAGGGCAATCTGGCCATAATCATTACTGCCTAAGGTTATGTACTAAACATGTTTTTTTTTTTTTGTTTTATTTTTTCAAAGAACATCAGGCCCCTCTTGACGTAGCAGCTGGAGTTGGAACAGGAGCTGGCGACGATTCAGCATCCAGTGCTGTGGTATGTGATATAAGGGAACAAGGTGCACATGTAACATTTCAATGGTAGTAATGATTTTGGGCTAGATGTGGCTTACATTGTGTGTGTTAAATTAGTGCTATGACATTCTGACGATGCACCAGCACAACAAGAGTTCTATCTTGAACATCAGGGAATTATGTTATAATTTGTTGTGCCACTAATGTTCCAAAAACATCCAGGATCTTTAAAGTCCGGCCAGTCTTTGATTTTCCAGGTCCAAATTCATGTGTATCGTTTGGTTGGGTTGTCCTGTAGCCGATTGATGGCAAGATTTTAGACAACATACGTAGATGTAGAAAGTCATTGGTGTAGTAACAGATTTACCAAAAGCATAAACAACCTACCACACCAGGGTTAATTGGGAACACCTTCATGTTTAAACTTTTTTGCCTTTGTCATATTAGTCATACCAATATAATATGTACCCATTATCAGAAGTGTTGCTAGCTTGGATAATATTACAATGAACAAGTACTTATTAGAAGCACATCAAACTGTTCAACGTTCTGCTTGGGGTGTTAAGTTGTCAAACTAATCTGAACTATTTAGTCATGATGTTTGATAATGATTTGGTCTATTTCTTCTGCTTTCAGGTAGCCTTAGATGCAGAGGGATTGTCACCTACCCAACCTCGTCCATCTATGCTGGATGTAGCCGAGAGGCTGCTTGATGAGTATCGGATCCAAAATGAGTTAAGGAGGCGTACTCAGCAATCTACTGAGGTAGTATGTCTGCTCGGGCTCATACAGGAATCTGTAGCAACAATGGTATAGGTTCAACAGGATATGCGTAACAGCTTGGTAAGTTTAGCAGACCAGCATCAACGGGATCGGCAAAGTGTTGACACTCAGGTGCTGGCCACACGCCAATGCCTGTTTGGATCTGAAGATGCCCCATTGGCAGAGCCCTCCCAAACATCTCACTCACCTGCCACTGCAGGTTGTGGTAGTGGGAGGGTAATGCCAGTGTTGGCCACTTGTCAGGCAGCTGGGGATGGGACAATTGCTCCTGTAGCCACTCCTAGCACTTCACCATCCGTTCGGACTCCCACACCCCTCAATGAGCAATCCTCCTGCACAACCTCAATGCGCACTGGTTCCACAATACCCCTTCCACCTGACTACATTCACTCCACACCTTTATCACTTCACTCCTCCCCAGGCCATCCTCCTTTTTTGTCACCAATGCGACATGTCGTTTCCCCCCGCACCGTGGACCACAACAACCAATCAACCACCACTCCCCACACATCTTCACAACCCTTGCACCACCAGCAGCATCAAATAGCCCCGGGCAGCAACTATCCCAGCTCATGGTAATGGCACACGTTCCCCAAATTCTTAGGCTGAGCACAGAGCAGATGGGACTATTGGCACAAGATCTTCAGTCTGGGACATTTCCAGGGTTCAACACCCTGCATCAGCAGCAGCCTCAGACACAAGATCTGATCCTAATGGGCCACTTTACCAGAACTCTAAGGCTAACCCCAGAGCAGATGGAACTATTGGCCCACCATTTGATGGCAGGAACCTTTCCAGTGCTCACCACACTGCTTCAGTCACCACCACCACCACCACCACCAACTTAATTTGTTTTTTTTTTTATTTATTTGGGTTAGTTTTGTTAATGATTGTTACATTGGCCAATTTGTGGGGCCATTTTTTTGTGTAATTTGAGGGTGGCACAATATGATTTATTATAGTGTTTTTTTTGGTGATGAAATTCAATTTTATGCAAAATGATTAGTTTGTGTTTGATCTTTGGTTTTTTAGGAGTGTTGGTGGCCAAGTAATGGCCCTGGTTAATGTAGGCATTTATACACACGTGCTTCTCTATCTCCAAACATATGATTTCATGTAAATTTGCAAAACTCAATGTTCACATAATGACCCAAGAAAAGGTCTCCCTTCAAATGTAGCTTCAAAACAAGTCTCAAGGCTAACATAAACCAAAGCCAACATACTAACAATTACAGACCACACCACTCGACTAAACAAATACAACACAAAAGACATTCGATGTGTACACCAAAAAGAAAACTTTGGTAATAAAAGAAACTCTTTTTAATAACACATGTAGGTGTCTACCAACTGTAGCGTACAAAAAATATATTAAAATATATAATAGAATGAACTAAATTTCCAATGTAACATTTGTGTTGCAACGAGCAACATACTTTTATTTTATTTTTATTAATTTTTTTTTTTTTGTTTTCCAATTTTTTTTTGTTTTTCACAAAAACAAGGGTTTTTTGTAAACATTTTTGGTTTTTTTTGTCCCAAAAACAAGGGTTTTTTGTAAACATTTTTGTTTTTTTTTGGTCCCAAAAACAAGGGTTTTTTGTAAACATTTTTGGTTTTTTTTGGTCCCAAAAACAAGGGTTTTTTGTAAACATTTTTGTTTTTTTTTGGTCCCAAAAACAAGGGTTTTTTGTAAACATTTTTGTTTTTTTTTTGGTCCCAGAAACAAGGGTTTTTTGTAAACATTTTTGTTTTTTTTTTGGTCCCAAAAACAAGGGTTTTTTGTAAACATTTTTGGGTTTTTTTGGTCCCAAAAACAAGGGTTTTTTATAAACATTTTTGTTTTTTTTTTTTGGTCCCAAAAACAAGGGTTTTTTGTAAACATTTTTGGGTTTTTTTGGTCCCAAAAACAAGGGTTTTTTGTAAACATTTTTGTTTTTTTTTTTGGTCCCAAAAACAAGGGTTTTTTGTAAACATTTTTGTTTTTTTTGGTCCCAAAAACAAGGGTTTTTTGTAAACATTTTTGGTTTTTTTTGGTCCCAAAAATAAGGGTTTCTTGTAAACATTTTTGGTTTTTTTTGGTCCCAAAAACAAGGGTTTTTTGTAAACATTTTTGGTTTTTTTTGGTCCCAAAAACAAGGGTTTTTTGTAAACATTTTCGTTTTTTTTTTTTGGTCCCAAAAACAAAGGTTTTTTTTTGTTTTTTTGGTCCCAAAAACAAGGGTTTTTTTTAATTTTTTTTTTGTTTTTTTGGTCCCAAAAACAAGGGTTTTTTTAATTTTTTTTTGTTTTTTTGGTCCCAAAAACAAGGGTTTTTTTTTTTTTTTGTTTTTTTTTTGGTAGATTTTTGTTTATAATGGACAAATGTGACCTTTCTTTGTGTTGCAACGTGCAACATAAGTAAACAAACAAATAAAAAAAACAAAAACTAGGATCTTTTTAAAGGTGTCACATTCCTAACGAATGGCTCCTTAGGGTCTGGATCCACGCCACAAAGGTCTTCCAAATTTAAAATGCGGTCTATGCACCACGTCACATAATCCAGGAGGACCTCGTAGGTGAGGTGGGTGTGCCCTGGGTAGAAAAAGACATGACAATTAGTTTTATGCAAAATGATCCAAACAACGATTGTAATTAATGTGCCTCAACAAATATGCTTAGGAGTCTATTGGTTGGCTTTTATCAACACTCTGAAGCAAATATGCTAAATTGCTGGTGTAAACCTTAAACTCAAACTTTCACAGCAAATTGTTCAAAAGGTTACATAAGATGGCTTGGAATGTTAGTAGCAGTTCCACCAAAGCTAAGTAAAAGGCTTTTCTTCATGTCAACACAAGCAATCATTTAGAAGAATGTAAGGTGTTTTGGGTTCAATTGGTCAACACGATACATGTGCACACATTTATCTCTATCACCATTGGAGTTTGTGTAGCGTTCTCTCTCCCTCTTACTGTCTATAGATTGAACCTGACACATAGTAGAGACTTACCCTTTGGAATTCGGAGGGCCATTTGTGGCCGGAGTACATGTGTCTGCTCCCCTGTTTTCTTTTCCGCCATCCCAGCTGTGTTAAGAGAGAAGAAAAAAATTTGCAACAAATCAAATCACGCTAACTGTAGGTTACGCAGTCATGAAAACGCTCTAACACCCACTCATTACCCCTCCACATTTTACTGAACGTTTTATTTAGACATTGATATGGTGGTGATGCAGATTTGTACAGTGCAAGCGTCATTCTTCTGGGTGAAGCTTGTAGCGTTAAGGATACGTACTCCCTGCTTTTGTGCTGATTGTGTTTTTCTGATGTTTTTGGTGCCTCAGCCCTGCCTGTTCTAAGTGTTGGAAACATATCATTTTTGGAGGGCTGCGGAAAACTAATCAGGTTAGACTTACACTCTCTAGGTTTTTGGGGACGAGAGAAATAACAATCCTCCTTTTTACATGGCCCCTGTACACACCTCTAGGCACCTCCCTCCTGTTGGTTGACCCCACAGCAGGCAGCTTGCTATGGAGGCACATGAGATGAAGCCAAGCACCCTGTGACTGTTCAGGCACTAGGCTGTGAGCCAGCCTTGCCCCCCTCCCTTCCGATGGTCTCAATGATTAGGAGTGACAGCATCAGGAGGCAATATTGGCATGCTGTAACCTCAGTTAAGGAGGAGGGGGAGTCTGTTGCAGACAAGTATTTGTGCAAAATTTTAGACAGTAAGAAAATGGTCCCAGTAAGTCTTAGGGGGAATATGCACACCTATCACTTGGAATACTAATGCATAGAATGCATTCACATAAAGAACCTGCTGCCTTTAGAACAACTTGAAGCCTGATCGGGGACATACACAGTTAGCATTTCTCCACTTACTAAGTAGACACATTACTGCAAAAGCACACAACTTACCATCATCACGGTTTTTTTGGCCCACCGAACAGGATGGGCTTGCTGGCTCAGGAGAAACTGCACAAAAAGAACACAAATTGTGAACTGGAATGTGGTACATTACCGAGGAAGAGTATTTATGAAAGATTGATAAGCACACATTTTCAGTGTTGACTAAATCAGGACATGATTAAATTACAATGTCCCCAAAAAATTTACAAGTACAAAGCACACCATTTCCAATGTAGAGAAACTAACACCAATTTAGAATAGGGTGGCTTGAGAAAACTTACAAAATATAACATGTCCTGTAATGCTCCCCAAAACCACCTTTCAAACATGAAGGTTAAGCAAGAGTGTTTCATGACCAACCTTCCTGTCACATATAGCAAAACTACACTTGCTTTGACTCCAACTTAGATTATCCTAGATACACATCATCCTAGCACACACAATTCATGTGAGAATCTAATTTTAGGTACTTACAGACTAGTTCAGGGGAGCCACTAACATCATCTGCCTCCACCCCTGGAGTGGGGGAGGATGGGGGAGTCCCTTCATGGTGGGATGGTGTCGTATCTCCTAGAAACACAAAGACACGGATACAATCCTTGAACAAAAGCTATTTGATAAAGGCACACAGAAAGTAGTCTGGAAACATTGAAGGTAGTAGTTACAGTGGACTGGGTAAGCAGTGGCCCCTCTTCCCCAGTCCTCCACAACAAACATCCTCAATGTCAGGTGCTACAAAACCCCAATGTCAAAATAAATATATTACAGCCCTTATATTTCCCAGGACACATTGAACACACAAACACATGTAGAATACTTACTTCCCATTTGAGGAGAGTCCAGGTCCTCCTCATAGCTAGAAAAAGTGGCCTCTTCTTGGGCACCTTCGTCCTCCTGCCCCGGATCCAGGTGACTTGGCCCTGCCTGAGGCTCCTCTCTTGCTGAAGTTACATCAACCACAAAAGAAAACAAAACAAACAATCATTCCTCCAAGTTCGACCTAATACACAACACAACAGCACATCCACATTACTTACACTGGGCCTGAGAAGTCTGAGGCTCCAGATCCTCATCACTGGTTTCTACAAAAATAAACCAAAAAATAAACAACAAAAATAATACATTATATATTATTTATGGACACAAATAGGCAGTAACCTCTCATCATGCTAGCACCATACTCAATGCCCCTACAATTCAGAACATAGAAGTGCACTTACACCAATGAGATGCATTGAGCATGTTTTAAAACAGGAGGGCACCATGCAAATTAAACAGTCGCCTAAGGGCTCGCACCTACAGGGGCCTTGCAGCCAGTGGCGGAGCACCAACATTTCTAAGGGCACAGTCAGGGAAATCGCCCAAGTCAAAGATTGCTTTCAATCCTCGGATCTAAAAGTTGCAGCAGTGTGCTGCAGTCCCTTCACTGCGTCTGCCAGGTGTCTGTTGTCCACTGACACTTACTCCTCCTTCTCTGACTGGGGATTGGCCATCTGATCATGTTATCCTAAGATGTTGAGGAATCGGTAGGTGTGTACCTGCACCAGTAGGAAGTTACTGCCTGGTCAACTCACTCTGCTATCATCGGTTGTTGCTCTGGGAGGAGAGTCCCACCCTGGACCCGTAACATACAGGTAACCAGGCCCAGACTTGATATTTTGCAGGCTGCTCATAGATTTGTGGTGTCTACTATGCAAAGGGGTGAGTAGCCCCAGGGAATTTGAAAGAGTCCGAAAATGGTTGGTGGAGGAGGAGGAGAAGAAGGCCCTGGGTGGCTGGGGGACAAGGAGAGGGCCCCTGGGTGTTTTCTAGAGGAGGAAAGACCCCCAATGACGCCAGAGTCAGTTGCCAGGGAAGAGTGTGGAGCTGAGCAAGTCCTGCATATCTGACATGAAAGCCAAACATGGTGGAGATGGAGCACTCTGCCCTACACAATGACAGCACACGAGGTGGAAGGTGAGGGGTAGCGGGTCTTTGACATTATAGAGCATATGGACTCTGTCCATTATTGTTTGTTTGGTTTGGAGTTGTCCTTTAGATGTTTAACTCTGTTGTTTTTGCCCTGAGCTGTGAGGGACTGAGGTATGACAGGCCACTATGCTGGGACTTATAGTGCCCTAGAATGTGGAGGACTGAGGAATCCTTAGTCCCTAACAGAGGGCACTACAAGTCTTAGCATAGTAGGCAGTAGTTCCTTAGTCCCTTACAGAGAGCAGTACAAGTCCAAGCAGGTAGTCTTCTGCGTTGGGACTTGTTGTGCCCTTGACTGTGGTGGACTGAGGAAAGGAAGTGTAAGGGGGTCTGTGTAAGCTCAGATGTATGGGGGAGCTTTGGTGACCACAGAGTTCTCTTTTACACCAGAGTCCCCAGCTTTCCCACTCAAATAATGGTTCCCTGAACTCTCCTTACATCAGAGACTTCACACTTCCCTCTTACAGTGTAGTAAGTCTGGAGACTCCGATGTAAAGGGGGCTCTGTGAAATGTGATTAGAGATTAGACATTTCTAAAATGTACATTTTTCTACTTACGATCCACAATTTGTAGCAGCTCAAATGGCTCGCTGCCTCTGAAGGCATAGTTCAATGTGGCAGTCCTCCTCCTCCCCTTCTTCACCAAAAGTACAAAAGGGTGTCGCCCGTCCGCTTTTGCTAGAAACAGAAGATAAAAAATAAACATTAAAAAAAATCATGTACATAGTAGTATTAAAGGTTGTGAAGAGACACTTGATGGAGGTAGGAAAGGTAGGAGCGAGAGGGAGGGGAGGGGGGGGGGGGTTGTTGGTATTTGTGTTGTTGCATACCTAAACACATGTCCACCTACCCACAAAATTATAACCTATCTGGTCACATGTCATGTATATTTTTACTTACCGGAGATTTGCTCCACAGCCTTTTTCAGGAGCCTGGGTGAGCGCCTTTTGGCATCACTCCAGGCCCGCTGAAGATCCACCACTAGAGGCAGGAAGTTAAATCTCCGCAGCAGCCTCATCCGGAGACGACACATCATTTTGTACTTTTGGTGAAGATGCACGTTCACCTGAGCTGTGGAAAGAGCAATGTATGTTTGAGTCCAAGTATGTCCAAAAAAGTACAGTCTTACAAAAACATGCTAGGTCGTCTTTGAGATTTTGTAGAACAAAGAATACCATTTCTGGTGATACATAGACATCGATGTCCAAATCTACCTCCATGACATAGGTTGCCCCAACTGGTGATTTCCTCTACATGATCTAGACATTTTGACAATTGTCCTTTCATTACACACCCAGGGCCGCCATCGGGGGGGGACAGCCAATACACATGTAGGGGGCCAGAGTGCCTGTAGGGGCCCCTGACCCACCATCCATGAAGTGTGCAGGAGACAGTAGCCAGTTGACACATAAGGCAGGAGAAGCGCCGAAGGATAAATGCATAGTAAGCACACTAAACTAGCTGGAAGGCCTGGGACTCAGGAGATGTTAGGAGGAAGGGACTTAAGAGCCTTTCAGCTACCTCATTGGCTGAGGAGGTAACAGGAGGCAGGCTGATCCACTTCCTACTGCCTCCTTAGCCAATGGGTACACAGGGTGCACTGTCCATCACTGCACAGCCTTGTGCTTCCTCTGCTGATGGGATAGAATTCCTCTGGCAAAATAACATGCAGCAGAGATGGAGATAAGAGAGATGTAAATTAAATATTTCCTAATGAAGCTGCTATATTTAGCTAGAATACATGTACAATTCATAGCCCTTGGCATGTTAATTACAGTCACTGTATTTACAACCTTATTGCTGTCCATTTAGCAGGGTGCAAGTAACTTTACACACATGTAGCATAAGTATCAACTTTTGTCACCATGTTAAAAGGACAGCAGTATGGGTAGCATTACAGTGACTGTTATTAGTCCAGGCTCACTAAACTAGCCAATGCTTGGAAAAGCAAGCCATGCAGATTGCTTTTCAGGTCCCTTTTAACATGAGCTGTCTGATTGGGTGTGTCTGTTCATTATGCTGTGCTGAATTACCCTGGATTCGCTATTCCTGCAAGAGGAGCACATGGGATGTGGGAGATGTGAATTTAATGTGTCAGAATTATCCACACAATCACACATAATCCTTTTTAAAGTTCCCCAGCAGAATTTGATGGCATAGTGGTGGACAGCAGTGCCATCAGATTCCAGTTATATCTGTATATTAACAAAGCAATGGGATCTGGGGGTGTATTTAACTTGCAATGGACACCCCCATTGAAAAACAGTTTGTTTGGCAGTGTGAGATGCGTGTGCTGGGAATGTGATCCATTAAGACAAGTGATTATACACTCATGTGTTTCGTTTAGAGGTGATTTGTCCAATGCAATCCTTTGAAGACATGACCAGTGTAAAATGTAGCTGATATTAAAAAATATCTGTAGCGTCTTTTCAGGCGTTGTGTTCAAATAGTTCTTTAGCCAGGCTTAAACAAAGTGTGATTTTATTCAAACACACTTGGCACATCAAGCATAAATACAATGTAAAAAATAAGTACAGTTCAGTACATTGTAAGTGAATAAGCAAGAATATTAGTTGCCTGCTAGCTCTGCTTCCAAAGAGGACTGAGAAACAGCTGTTGTAGTTAGACTGGGTGTGTAGGCCTAAAGAAAACAATGAAATGAGGTTTCAATATGTATGTGTCGTTATTCTGTGTGAAAGAGGTGTGTCAGTGTCTGTATGTGATGTCCTGTCATCTGTGCTCCAGGACACTGCCTTTATACTGTTTCAGACCGTCAAGACTCATAATGCAGTTATGACCTAATACAGTTTAAGCTAAATGTGTGATGCCCATATTAGTAATAATTCCCAATATGTATATGACCAAAACGCTGACTTAGACTTATACTACTTTGATTGACAGTAACACATAGTAGTATTCTCGAAATACACTGAAGTATATAATGACCTTTCCTGAATCAGAATAGATAACCTTTGTGACATATACATTCTTTTACAACTGTAACCAAACTTACAAATGGATAATCAATTTCAATATTATATATATATATATATATATATATATATATATATATATATATATATATATATATATACACATATATACACATATCACAACACACAATTCTTTACACTCTATTAAACAGTTAATTTACTTAAATAAGTAACTTAAATACTAACTCTATTATAGATAACCCATTATTCTTGACATAAAAGATATGTTCACGTGTCTAGTTAGGTATGTCTCAAATATCTCTGAAGCTATATTTGACAAATTAGCCACTGACCTGTTGACCTCTCAAGCAATGAATTCTGGTCAAAAGAAGGGAGACAACTGGACAAGAATGACATTCAAACTCCTATATTAGGATCTGACCTTATGCCAAGGCTCCCAGTAACAAGGGTAAAGAGAACCTGCATAATTACAAAATCCATGATCAAGCCGAATTAATAAAATAATTCTACAATCCCCCCTAAATATAATTTATTATATTACCTAACTCACGCACACTCCATTTATGGCCCTTTCATTCACATTCTTGAATCAGTTGTTCCAAATGTACCATTGTTCATCACTTGATCAGTTAAGCCAGAAGTAACTCTTCGACTAAATACACCTGTCATCATTTCTTCACCTTTTTTCATTTCTTTCTTAATTAAGTAATAAAATCGCTTCATTCTAATCATAATACAGATTTGAAATAAAATACATAATATCATAATACTAAATAAAATCACTAACGGATGCAATAATATATTTCCGGCTGCAGTAGTAACTGAAGTTTTTCCCCACATCGATACAGTATGTTTAAACCTTAACCACCATGAATGACCTGAAAACTCAGACCAATCATGCTCTATTCCTTGTAAATTTCCCTGTTCATGCTTAACTTTAATCTCTGCTTTCTGAAGTTCTTCAGATAAAGCAATCAATAACCCTTTATCTTTTTGTATGATATCAGCCCATTCCCTCCATGGGAATTCATCTACTTGAGATATATTATATTGTATAGGAAGAACACTTACATTTCTCATAAGCATATTCGTTAAATTAACTCTGATTCCATTTATATTGATTCCTGTAAGATCTCCCTCTATACAATACAAACCTCGACTCAAAATTTCTGTTTGTGTGCAGGATGAGAAAAAAGCTTTTACTGTTTCAGTGTTAGTCATAACTTGAAAACAGACCTTCCTTTTTCCTACTGGAGTAACTAAGTCTAAGGAAGTTTTTAATTTCTCTATTCTTGCTGTACACAATGAATGATTATGAAAACAAGAATGAAAAATACCTTTGTCCTGTTTAGGCAAACAGATTACTTTCGACTGAAAATGTAAACAAGAAGATAAATCTAGTTGTTCCGGTTCCGAATTATATTAGTTGAGCTATGGAAAAGACTACCCAACAACTCACCATTTTTCTTCCAAGTTAATAGTGAATTTTGAGGTAAATATATTTGCGTAGTGCATCTCAAAATTAAATCATCTTTTCCTTCTGTAACATTAAGAGATTGCGGAGATACCTTTATATCTGGAATAATCAAATCAACAACTGTAATAAGCACCTTTACATTGACTTGAGCTAAACCTCTTACTATTTGAAAATCCCATGTTCTGTTTACATCTCCTATTTCATCTCCTGCAATTTTTAAATGTTCAGGATCTACAAACTGTATGTAATTTTGTGTTAAAAACCAAATATCTGATTTGGATCCTCCTACAGAAGCAATATGTATCCTATCTGTTGTTAAATCGCCAGTCCAAGTTGTTGACTCATTTCCTTTTAAAACAATAACCCAGAATCCCATATTTGTTAAACTACATTCATATGTACCAGTTTTGTTATTATGTAGATATGATCCTTGCATTTTTGTAAACTCTGTTTTGGATTCTATTCTGGCATGTATCTCAATAGTGTTACTTTGATAAAAATATAGTTCCATGCAACAAGTAGTCCCATAACCTATGCAAATGAACCCATATATATCGTTGCTTGTGTCAAAGTTACTGTATCTTGGAAAATGTCTCTTATTCCTGGATAGTAGTAAGTCTCTTTTATGCAGGGTCTCAGTCTGGTTTTCTTCTGCTGAGCTGGAAAAAGTCTTGTAAGTTTGTAAATAGAAGAATGTCATTAGAAAAAAAGGAGTCCTGTGATGATGAATTTCCTCCCTTTTATGTATTTTCTTTCATTCTGATTTTCTGATGTTTTCATTATTTCTTTCGGAATTTGTTGATTCTCCATATTCGATTATCGGATTCCGTAATCTGCTAAAGAAATGCAATATCATTATCTTGGCATAAACAATTTGCATTGATCAGTGTGAACCCATATTTTTTGTTGTCTCCGTGCATTTTTTTCAGAATTGAGAGGCCGTTGGACTTGTATCATTACTCCTAATGTATCCAAAATCTCAAAGGGACCTTCCCAATTACTTTGCCACGGTCCGGTTTTCCGGAAAGTTTTAATCATGACATGTCCACTAGGGTTGAGCGGACACCTAGATGTCCGTGTTCGACGGGTTCGGCCGAACTTTAAAAAAAAGTCCGGGTCCGTGTCCCGGACTTTTACCGAACTTTTCCCGGACACCGAACCCCATTGAAGTCAATGGGGACCCGAACTTTAAGGCACTAAAATGGCTCTAAAACACCAAAGGAAAGGGCTAGAGTGCTGCAAATGGCAGCAAAACGTAATTAAGAGCATGGCAAGTGCTCTGCAAACAAATGTGGATAGGGAAATAACTTAAAACAACAAAAAAAACCAGAAAAATAAAACAATGTTCTTCTTCATCTCTGAAGGACGAGGCCCATATGGAGTAGGAGGGAGGTTGAGGTGGTGGTGGATGTGGCGGTGACATAGGCGTGCGCACAGGGTGTGCTGGGTGTGCCTGGGCACACCCTAATCACCTAGGGCACATAGCATTGCCAGTGAGGAGATGGGAAAGATCTCCCTGGGACCTGCTCTGCTCTATTTCTCCTTGCCTACAGGTACATGGCCCCGATACATTACTCTCCCTGCTGGCAAACACATGCATGTGTATTTCAACTTTGGGGTGCACACCTTAATGCAATAGGCTGCGCACACCTATGGGCGGTGTAGGTGGAAGCGGCGGTGGAGGAGGACCAGGGCCGGATTAACAGCATCATGGGCTTGGTGCTGAGGATTTTGAAGGGCCTTAAGGGCCGTGCCTTGCCATGCACCCAGAGGAGGAAGGGTGCAGCCATGCATGCCTAATTCAACATGGGATGCTGTCTCTGAAGCCCATAAACACATCCATGCATCGGCAACTGTCCCTCCTTGTCCGGCCTTCGCGCTGTGTGGGGAGGTTCTGAGGGTGCTGCCTGGGGAAGCGAGCATAGAAGCCAGACTTCTGTGTTTACAAGTGACAGAAGAGCGGTAACAGTGAATATGGCCAACCCGGGGCCTATATAAAAGGTAGGGGCCTGGAGCTGCAGCTCCAATAGCCCCTACGTTAATCTGGCCCTGAGGAGGAGGACGAGGTAGCCAACACTGCTACTTTTCACAAATTTTAAATGAGGGTACACCCCAAAAGAGTGAGAAAGAGCAAAAATGGAACAATGGGTGGGTAAGGTCGGTATCCATTGCTATTCTGCATAAGGTACGGAAAAGTCCCGTGGGATCCATGCCTGGTTCATTTTAATGAACGTGAGCTTGTCCACATTGTCTCTGGACAGGCGGCTGCGCTTGTCTGTTATAACGCCCCCAGCCGTGCTAAATACCCGTTCAGATAATACACTGGCTGCAGGGCACGCCAGCACCTCCAAGGCGTAAAGGGCAAGCTCAGGCCATGTGCCCAATTTGGAGACCCAGAAGTTGAAGGGGGCAGACCCGTCATTCACTACATGTAGGCGTGTGCACACATACTGCTCCACCATGTTGGTAAAATGCTGCCTCCTGCTAAGACGTTCCATCTGAGCTGCTGGTGCAGCTGTTTGTTGTGGCGTGCTGACAAAGCTTTTCCACAATTCGGCCATGCTAACCCTGCCTTCTGAGGTGCTGGCGGTGCCCTGGTTGCGTTGGCGACCTCCTCCTCCTCCTCCTCCTCTGCCTTGTGCTTCCACTGCGGCCCCGCTGTCAGATGGGAATGCCAGCAGCATGGCGTCTACCAGCGTGCGCTTGTACTCGCGCATCTTGCGATCGCGCTCCAGTGAGTGAATTAAGGACGGTACGTTGTCCTTGTAACGGGGATCCAGCAGCGTGGCCACCCAGTAATAAACATGGTTCCATCTCCTCCTCCAGCTCCTCCTCCTCCTCATCCTCCTCATCCTCCAGAACTGTGCCCCTGCTGGACAATTGCGTCCCTGGCGTTTGCGTGTGCAGGAACCCACCCTCGGAGCCCCTTGCGAATGACTGCCCTGAAAGCCTTGGAAATGTTACCTCTTCATCCTCCTCCTCCTCCTCATCCTGTGCCACATCCTCTTCCATCATCGCCCGAATTGTTTTTTTAAGGAGGCATAGAAGTGGGATAGTTAAGCTGAGAACGGCGTCATTGCCACTGGCCATGTTGGTGGAGTACTCAAAACAGCGCAACAAGGCACACAGGTCTCGCATGGAGGCCCAGTTATTGGTGGTGAAGTGGTGCTGTTCCGCAGAGCGACTCACGCGTGCGTGCTGCAGCTGAAACTCCACTATGGCCTGCTGCTGCTCGCACAGTCTTTCCAGCATGTGCAAGGTGGAGTTCCACCTTGTGGGCACGTCACATATGAGGCGGTGAGCGGGAAGGCCGAAGTTACGCTGCAGCGCTGCCAGGCGAGCAGCAGCAGGGTGAGAACGCCGAAAGTGCGCACAAACGGCCCGCACTTTCTGCAGCAGCTCTGACATATCGGGGTAGTTTTTAAGGAACCTCTGCACCACCAAATTCAGCACATGCGCCAGGCAAGGGATGTGCGTCAAACCGGCTAGGCCCAGAGCTGCTATGAGATTTCGCCCGTTATCGCACACCACCAGGCCGGGCTTGAGGCTCGCTGGCAGCAACCACTCATTTGTCTGCTGTTCCATGCTCCTCCACAACTCCTGCGCGGTGTGTGGTTTGTCCCCCAAACAGGCAAGTTGTAAAACTGCCTGCTGTCGTTTACCCCTGGCCGTGCTGAAGTTGGTGGTGAAGGTGTTACGCTGTCCGGATGAGGAGGCGGTAGAGGATGAGGAAGCGGAGTAGGCGGAGTTAGGAACAGGAGGCAAACTGAAGCACCCTGCAATCCTCAGTGGTGGAAGGACATGCGCCAAATTGCTATCCGCCTCAGGCCCATCCGCCACTGCATTTACCCAGTGTGCCGTTAGGGAGATATAACGCCCCTGACCGTGCTTACTGGTCCACGTATCCGTAGTTAGGTGGACCTTGGCACAGATGGCGTTGCGCAGTGCACACCTGATTTTTTCCCCCACTTGGTTGTGCAGGGAAGGGATGGCTTGCCTGGAAAAGTAGTGGCGGCTGGGCACGACGTACTGTGGGACAGCCACCGACATAAGGTTTTTAAAACTGTGCGTCTCCACCAGACGGAATGACAGCATTTCAAAGGCCAATAATTTTGAAATGCTGGCATTCAGGGCCAGGGATCGCGGGTGGGTAGGGGGGTACTTCCTCTTCCTCTCAAGTGTTTGGGAGATGGAAAGCTGAACGCTTCCACGGGACATTGTGGAGATGGTTGTTGGTGACCCAGGTGGTGGTGTTGCTGACAGATCGTCTGTTTGCGGGGTGGCAGGTGCCGGTATCACTACAGATGTGGCTGGAGCGGCCGAGACTGCAGCAGAAGAGGAAGCAGGATGAGCCAGAGACGTTTCTTGGTTTTGAAGGTGTGTACTCCACTGCAGCTCGTGCTTTGCACTTAGATGCCTGATCATGCAGGTTGTGCTCAGGTTGAGAAGGTTTATGCCTCGCTTCAAGCTCTGATTGCACAGGGTGCAAACCACTCGTGTCCTGTCATCAGCACATTTTCTAAAGAACTTCCACGCTAGAGAACTCCTTTGAGCTGACTTTGGTGCGCTCGTTCCCTTGCTGCGTTGGGCAGTAGCGGGCGTAGTGTCTAGGGCACGGCCGCTCCGCTTCTGCACCCTGCTCCCTCTTCTGCTGTGCTGGTGGCTCTGTGCGACCACAGCCTCTTCCTCCAAACTACTCAGGTCACCTGCATGACGTTCATTCCATGTGGGGTCGAGGACCTCATCGTCCTCCACATCATCTTCCACCCAGTCTTCACCCCTGCCCTCCTTGTCGGTCTCCACAATGCTGAACGCCGCAGCAGTTGGCACCTGCGTTTCGTCATCATCGGAGACGTGCTGCGATGATCCTTGCATGTACTCATCTTGAGAAATAAGTGGTTGGGCATCGCTGCACTCAATCTCTTCCACTTCTGGGGCAGGGCTAGGTGGATGGCCCTGGGAAACCCTGCTGACAGAGTCATCAAAAAGAAGAAGAGACTGCTGTATGGCTTGGGTCTCAGACTGCTTGCCTGATTTGCAAGGGGGTGAGGTGAAAGACGGTTGGACATCGGCTGCAGGTGCCAACTGTGACCTTTCTGCAGTAGACTGGGTGGGAGACAATGTGAAGGAACTGGAGGCACTGTCAGCAGCAAACCAATCTACTATCGCCTCCACTTGTTCTGGCCTCATCACTTCTAGGGGCGTATGATGCCCTACCAAATACTGATGCAGGTTCTGTCGCCTACTCACACTTGAGGAAGGTGTTTCACTTGTGCGTGTAGCTGGCACAGATCGACCACGTCCTCTCCTTGCAACAGGAGCTCTACCAGCAGCACCACGACCCAGGCCACGGCCCTTATTTGACGGTCTCCTCATATTTCTGTAATTTAAGATCTTGCCCTAGAAAGGTTTTTATTGAATAGCGGAATAGGAAATATGATCCAAAAAAGTGTATGTATCTCGCACGTACAAAACCACACTAGGCCCCAATTACTATTGTTTCTACCCCTAAAAGGATGGATGAGGAGTAGGAGGAGTATGGAACAGACAGCACCCTCAAATCTTCAGAAGTATGAGATGAACCTCAAAAACTTGGAAAGGTGGATCTCACACGTACCGACACAGACTATCCCGCAATTCAATTGATCCTCAAAGGTTTTTATTGAATAGCGGAATAGGAAATATGATCAAAAAAAGTGTATGTATCTCGCACGTACACAACCACACTAGGCCCCAATTACTATTGTTTGTACCCCTAAAAGGATGGATGAGGAGTAGGAGGAGGAGTATGGAACAGGCAGCACCCTCAAATCTTCAGAAGTATGAGATGAACCCCAAAAACTTGGAAAGGTGGATCTCACACGTACCGACACAGACTATCACGCAATTTAATTGGTCCCCAAAGGTTTTAATTGAATAGCGGAATAGAAAATATGATCAAAAAGAAAGTGTATGTATCTCGCACGTACACCACCACACTAGGCCCCAATTACTATTGTTTGTACCCCTAAAAGGATGGTTGAGGAGTAGGAGGAGGAGTATGGAACAGGCAGCACCCTCAAATCTTCAGAAGTATGAGATGAACCCCAAAAACTTGGAAAGGTGGATCTCACACGTACCGACACAGACTATCACGCAATTTAATTGATCCCCAAAGGTTTTAATTGAATAGCGGAATAGAAAATATGATCAAAAAGAAAGTGTATGTATCTCACACGTACACCACCACACTAGGCCCCAATTACTATTGTTTGTACCCCTAAAAGGATGGTTGAGCAGTAGGAGGAGGAGTATGGAACAGGCAGCACCCTCAAATCTTCAGAAGTATGAGATGAACCCCAAAAACTTGGAAAGGTGGATCTCTCTCACACGTACCAACACAGACTATCCCCCAATTTAACTGATCCCCAAAGGTTTTTGATTAAATAGCGGAATAGAAAATATGATCAAAAAAAGTGTATGTATATCACAGGTACACAACCACACTAGGCCCCAATTACTATTGTTTGTACCCCTAAAAGGCTAGATGAGGGGTAGGGGGAGTATGGAACAGGCAGCACCCTCAAACCTTCAGAAGTATGAGATGAACCCCAAAAACTTGGAAAGGTGGATCTCTCTCACACGTACCAACACAGACTATCCCCCAATTTAACTGATCCCCAAAGGTTTTTGATTAAATAGCGGAATAGAAAATATGATCCAAAAAAAGTGTATGTATATCACACATACACAACCACACTAGGCCCCAATTACTATTGTTTGTACCCCTAAAAGGATGGTTGAGGAGTAGGAGGAGGAGTATGGAACAGGCAGCACCCTCAAATCTTCAGAAGTATGAGATGAACCCCAAAAACTTGGAAAGGTGGATCTCACACGTACCGACACAGACTATCACGCAATTTAACTGATCCCCAAAGGTTTTTGATTAAATAGCGGAATAGAAAATATGATCAAAAAAAGTGTATGTATATCACACGTACACAACCACACTAGGCCCCAATTACTATTGTTTGTACCCCTAAAAGGCTAGATGAGGAGTAGGGGGAGTATGGAACAGGCAGCACCCTCAAACCTTCAGAAGTATGAGATGAACCCCAACAACTTGGAAAGGTGGATCTCACACGTACCGACACAGACTATCACGCAATTTAATTGATCCCCAAAGGTTTTAATTGAATAGCGGAAAAGAAAATATGATCAAAAAGAAAGTGTATGTATCTCACACGTACACCACCACACTAGGCCCCAATTACTATTGTTTGTACCCCTAAAAGGATGGTTGAGCAGTAGGAGGAGGAGTATGGAACAGGCAGCACCCTCAAATCTTCAGAAGTATGAGATGAACCCCAAAAACTTGGAAAGGAGGATCTCTCTCACACGTACCAACACAGACTATCCCCCAATTTAACTGATCCCCAAAGGTTTTTGATTAAATAGCGGAATAGAAAATATGATCAAAAAAAGTGTATGTATATCACACGTACACAACCACACTAGGCCCCAATTACTATTGTTTGTACCCCTAAAAGGCTAGATGAGGAGTAGGGGGAGTATGGAACAGGCAGCACCCTCAAACCTTCAGAAGTATGAGATGAACCCCAACAACTTGGAAAGGTGGATCTCTCTCACACGTACCAACACAGACTATCCCCCAATTTAACTGATCCCCAAAGGTTTTTGATTAAATAGCGGAATAGAAAATATGATCAAAAAAAGTGTATGTATATCACACGTACACAACCACACTAGGCCCCAATTACTATTGTTTGTACCCCTAAAAGGCTAGATGAGGAGTAGGGGGAGTATGGAACAGGCAGCACCCTCAAACCTTCAGAAGTATGAGATGAACCCCAAAAACTTGGAAAGGTGGATCTCTCTCACACGTACCAACACAGACTATCCCCCAATTTAACTGATCCCCAAAGGTTTTTGATTAAATAGCGGAATAGAAAATATGATCAAAAAAAGTGTATGTATATCACACGTACACAACCACACTAGGCCCCAATTACTATTGTTTGTACCCCTAAAAGGATGGTTGAGGAGTAGGAGGAGGAGTATGGAACAGGCAGCACCCTCAAATCTTCAGAAGTATGAGATGAACCCCAAAAACTTGGAAAGGTGGATCTCTCTCACACGTACCAACACAGACTATCCCCCAATTTAACTGATCCCCAAAGGTTTTTGATTAAATAGCGGAATAGAAAATATGATCAAAAAAAGTGTATGTATATCACACGTACACAACCACACTAGGCCCCAATTACTATTGTTTGTACCCCTAAAAGGCTAGATGAGGAGTAGGGGGAGTATGGAACAGGCAGCACCCTCAAACCTTCAGAAGTATGAGATGAACCCCAACAACTTGGAAAGGTGGATCTCTCTCACACGTACCAACACAGACTATCCCCCAATTTAACTGATCCCCAAAGGTTTTTGATTAAATAGCGGAATAGAAAATATGATCAAAAAAAGTGTATGTATATCACACGTACACAACCACACTAGGCCCCAATTACTATTGTTTGTACCCCTAAAAGGCTAGATGAGGAGTAGGGGGAGTATGGAACAGGCAGCACCCTCAAATCTTCAGAAGTATGAGATGAACCCCAAAAACTTGGAAAGGTGGATCTCACACGTACCGACACAGACTATCACGCAATTTAATTCATCCCCAAAGGTTTTAATTGAATAGCGGAATAGAAAATATGATCAAAAAAAGTGTATGTATATCACACGTACACAACCACACTAGGCCCCAATTACTATTGTTTGTACCCCTAAAAGGCTAGATGAGGGGTAGGGGGAGTATGGAACAGGCAGCACCCTCAAACCTTCAGAAGTATGAGATGAACCCCAAAAACTTGGAAAGGTGGATCTCTCTCACACGTACCAACACAGACTATCCCCCAATTTAACTGATCCCCAAAGGTTTTTGATTAAATAGCGGAATAGAAAATATGATCCAAAAAAAGTGTATGTATATCACACGTACACAACCACACTAGGCCCCAATTACTATTGTTTGTACCCCTAAAAGGATGGTTGAGGAGTAGGAGGAGGAGTATGGAACAGGCAGCACCCTCAAATCTTCAGAAGTATGAGATGAACCCCAAAAACTTGGAAAGGTGGATCTCACACGTACCGACACAGACTATCACGCAATTTAACTGATCCCCAAAGGTTTTTGATTAAATAGCGGAATAGAAAATATGATCAAAAAAAGTGTATGTATATCACACGTACACAACCACACTAGGCCCCAATTACTATTGTTTGTACCCCTAAAAGGCTAGATGAGGAGTAGGGGGAGTATGGAACAGGCAGCACCCTCAAACCTTCAGAAGTATGAGATGAACCCCAACAACTTGGAAAGGTGGATCTCACACGTACCGACACAGACTATCACGCAATTTAATTGATCCCCAAAGGTTTTAATTGAATAGCGGAAAAGAAAATATGATCAAAAAGAAAGTGTATGTATCTCACACGTACACCACCACACTAGGCCCCAATTACTATTGTTTGTACCCCTAAAAGGATGGTTGAGCAGTAGGAGGAGGAGTATGGAACAGGCAGCAACCTCAAATCTTCAGAAGTATGAGATGAACCCCAAAAACTTGGAAAGGAGGATCTCTCTCACACGTACCAACACAGACTATCCCCCAATTTAACTGATCCCCAAAGGTTTTTGATTAAATAGCGGAATAGAAAATATGATCAAAAAAAGTGTATGTATATCACACGTACACAACCACACTAGGCCCCAATTACTATTGTTTGTACCCCTAAAAGGCTAGATGAGGAGTAGGGGGAGTATGGAACAGGCAGCACCCTCAAACCTTCAGAAGTATGAGATGAACCCCAACAACTTGGAAAGGTGGATCTCTCTCACACGTACCAACACAGACTATCCCCCAATTTAACTGATCCCCAAAGGTTTTTGATTAAATAGCGGAATAGAAAATATGATCAAAAAAAGTGTATGTATATCACACGTACACAACCACACTAGGCCCCAATTACTATTGTTTGTACCCCTAAAAGGCTAGATGAGGAGTAGGGGGAGTATGGAACAGGCAGCACCCTCAAACCTTCAGAAGTATGAGATGAACCCCAAAAACTTGGAAAGGTGGATCTCTCTCACACGTACCAACACAGACTATCCCCCAATTTAACTGATCCCCAAAGGTTTTTGATTAAATAGCGGAATAGAAAATATGATCAAAAAAAGTGTATGTATATCACACGTACACAACCACACTAGGCCCCAATTACTATTGTTTGTACCCCTAACAGGATGGTTGAGGAGTAGGAGGAGGAGTATGGAACAGGCAGCACCCTCAAATCTTCAGAAGTATGAGATGAACCCCAAAAACTTGGAAAGGTGGATCTCTCTCACACGTACCAACACAGACTATCCCCCAATTTAACTGATCCCCAAAGGTTTTTGATTAAATAGCGGAATAGAAAATATGATCAAAAAAAGTGTATGTATATCACACGTACACAACCACACTAGGCCCCAATTACTATTGTTTGTACCCCTAAAAGGCTAGATGAGGAGTAGGGGGAGTATGGAACAGGCAGCACCCTCAAACCTTCAGAAGTATGAGATGAACCCCAACAACTTGGAAAGGTGGATCTCTCTCACACGTACCAACACAGACTATCCCCCAATTTAACTGATCCCCAAAGGTTTTTGATTAAATAGCGGAATAGAAAATATGATCAAAAAAAGTGTATGTATATCACACGTACACAACCACACTAGGCCCCAATTACTATTGTTTGTACCCCTAAAAGGCTAGATGAGGAGTAGGGGGAGTATGGAACAGGCAGCACCCTCAAATCTTCAGAAGTATGAGATGAACCCCAAAAACTTGGAAAGGTGGATCTCACACGTACCGACACAGACTATCACGCAATTTAATTCATCCCCAAAGGTTTTAATTGAATAGCGGAATAGAAAATATGATCAAAAAAAGTGTATGTATATCACACGTACACAACCACACTAGGCCCCAATTACTATTGTTTGTACCCCTAAAAGGCTAGATGAGGAGTAGGGGGAGTATGGAACAGGCAGCACCCTCAAACCTTCAGAAGTATGAGATGAACCCCAACAACTTGGAAAGGTGGATCTCTCTCACACGTACCAACACAGACTATCCCCCAATTTAACTGATCCCCAAAGGTTTTTGATTAAATAGCGGAATAGAAAATATGATCCAAAAAAGTGTATGTATATCACACGTACACAACCACACTAGGCCCCAATTACTATTGTTTGTACCCCTAAAAGGCTAGATGAGGAGTAGGGGGAGTATGGAACAGGCAGCACCCTCAAACCTTCAGAAGTATGAGATGAACCCCAACAACTTGGAAAGGTGGATCTCTCTCACACGTACCAACACAGACTATCCCCCAATTTAACTGATCCCCAAAGGTTTTTGATTAAATAGCGGAATAGAAAATATGATCAAAAAAAGTGTATGTATATCACACGTACACAACCACACTAGGCCCCAATTACTATTGTTTGTACCCCTAAAAGGCTAGATGAGGAGTAGGGGGAGTATGGAACAGGCAGCACCCTCAAATCTTCAGAAGTATGAGATGAACCCCAAAAACTTGGAAAGGTGGATCTCACACATACCGACACAGACTATCACGCAATTTAATTCATCCCCAAAGGTTTTAATTGAATAGCGGAATAGAAAATATGATCAAAAAGAAAGTGTATGTATCTCACACGTACACAACCACACTAGGCCCCAATTACTATTGTTTGTACCCCTAAAAGGATGGTTGAGGAGTAGGAGGAGGAGTATGGAACAGGCAGCACCCTCAAATCTTCAGAAGTATGAGATGAACCCCAAAAACTTGGAAAGGTGGATCTCACACGTACCGACACAGACTATCACGCAATTTAATTGATCCCCAAAGGTTTTAATTGAATAGCGGAATAGAAAATATGATCAAAAAGAAAGTGTATGTATCTCACACGTACACCACCACACTAGGCCCCAATTACTATTGTTTGTACCCCTAAAAGGATGGTTGAGCAGTAGGAGGAGGAGTATGGAACAGGCAGCACCCTCAAATCTTCAGAAGTATGAGATGAACCCCAAAAACTTGGAAAGGTGGATCTCTCTCACACGTACCAACACAGACTATCCCCCAATTTAACTGATCCCCAAAGGTTTTTGATTAAATAGCGGAATAGAAAATATGATCAAAAAAAGTGTATGTATATCACACGTACACAACCACACTAGGCCCCAATTACTATTGTTTGTACCCCTAAAAGGATGGTTGAGGAGTAGGAGAAGGAGTATGGAACAGGCAGCACCCTCAAATCTTCAGAAGTATGAGATGAACCCCAAAAACTTGGAAAGGTGGATCTCTCTCACACGTACCAACACAGACTATCCCCCAATTTAACTGATCCCTAAAGGTTTTTGATTAAATAGCGGAATAGAAAATATGATCAAAAAAAGTGTATGTATATCACACGTACACAACCACACTAGGCCCCAATTACTATTGTTTGTACCCCTAAAAGGCTAGATGAGGAGTAGGGGGAGTATGGAACAGGCAGCACCCTCAAATCTTCAGAAGTATGAGATGAACCCCAAAAACTTGGAAAGGTGGATCTCACACGTACCGACACAGACTATCACGCAATTTAATTCATCCCCAAAGGTTTTAATTGAATAGCGGAATAGAAAATATGATCAAAAAAAGTGTATGTATATCACACGTACACAACCACACTAGGCCCCAATTACTATTGTTTGTACCCCTAAAAGGCTAGATGAGGAGTAGGGGGAGTATGGAACAGGCAGCACCCTCAAACCTTCAGAAGTATGAGATGAACCCCAACAACTTGGAAAGGTGGATCTCTCTCACACGTACCAACACAGACTATCCCCCAATTTAACTGATCCCCAAAGGTTTTTGATTAAATAGCGGAATAGAAAATATGATCCAAAAAAGTGTATGTATATCACACGTACACAACCACACTAGGCCCCAATTACTATTGTTTGTACCCCTAAAAGGCTAGATGAGGAGTAGGGGGAGTATGGAACAGGCAGCACCCTCAAACCTTCAGAAGTATGAGATGAACCCCAACAACTTGGAAAGGTGGATCTCTCTCACACGTACCAACACAGACTATCCCCCAATTTAACTGATCCCCAAAGGTTTTTGATTAAATAGCGGAATAGAAAATATGATCAAAAAAAGTGTATGTATATCACACGTACACAACCACACTAGGCCCCAATTACTATTGTTTGTACCCCTAAAAGGCTAGATGAGGAGTAGGGGGAGTATGGAACAGGCAGCACCCTCAAATCTTCAGAAGTATGAGATGAACCCCAAAAACTTGGAAAGGTGGATCTCACACATACCGACACAGACTATCACGCAATTTAATTCATCCCCAAAGGTTTTAATTGAATAGCGGAATAGAAAATATGATCAAAAAGAAAGTGTATGTATCTCACACGTACACAACCACACTAGGCCCCAATTACTATTGTTTGTACCCCTAAAAGGATGGTTGAGGAGTAGGAGGAGGAGTATGGAACAGGCAGCACCCTCAAATCTTCAGATGTATGAGATGAACCCCAAAAACTTGGAAAGGTGGATCTCACACGTACCGACACAGACTATCACGCAATTTAATTGATCCCCAAAGGTTTTAATTGAATAGCGGAATAGAAAATATGATCAAAAAGAAAGTGTATGTATCTCACACGTACACCACCACACTAGGCCCCAATTACTATTGTTTGTACCCCTAAAAGGATGGTTGAGCAGTAGGAGGAGGAGTATGGAACAGGCAGCACCCTCAAATCTTCAGAAGTATGAGATGAACCCCAAAAACTTGGAAAGGTGGATCTCTCTCACACGTACCAACACAGACTATCCCCCAATTTAACTGATCCCCAAAGGTTTTTGATTAAATAGCGGAATAGAAAATATGATCAAAAAAAGTGTATGTATATCACACGTACACAACCACACTAGGCCCCAATTACTATTGTTTGTACCCCTAAAAGGATGGTTGAGGAGTAGGAGAAGGAGTATGGAACGGGCAGCACCCTCAAATCTTCAGAAGTATGAGATGAACCCCAAAAACTTGGAAAGGTGGATCTCTCTCACACGTACCAACACAGACTATCCCCCAATTTAACTGATCCCTAAAGGTTTTTGATTAAATAGCGGAATAGAAAATATGATCAAAAAAAGTGTATGTATATCACACGTACACAACCACACTAGGCCCCAATTACTATTGTTTGTACCCCTAAAAGGCTAGATGAGGAGTAGGGGGAGTATGGAACAGGCAGCACCCTCAAACCTTCAGAAGTATGAGATGAACCCCAATAACTTGGAAAGGTGGATCTCTCTCACACGTACCAACACAGACTATCCCCCAATTTAACTGATCCCCAAAGGTTTTTGATTAAATAGCGGAATAGAAAATATGATCCAAAAAAGTGTATGTATATCACACGTACACAACCACACTAGGCCCCAATTACTATTGTTTGTACCCCTAAAAGGCTAGATGAGGAGTAGGGGGAGTATGGAACAGGCAGCACCCTCAAACCTTCAGAAGTATGAGATGAACCTCAACAACTTGGAAAGGTGGATCTCTCTCACACGTACCAACACAGACTATCCCCCAATTTAACTGATCCCCAAAGGTTTTTGATTAAATAGCGGAATAGAAAATATGATCAAAAAAAGTGTATGTATATCACACGTACACAACCACACTAGGCCCCAATTACTATTGTTTGTACCCCTAAAAGGCTAGATGAGGAGTAGGGGGAGTATGGAACAGTCAGCACCCTCAAATCTTCAGAAGTATGAGATGAACCCCAACAACTTGGAAAGGTGGATCTCACACGTACCGACACAGACTATCACGCAATTTAATTGATCCCCAAAGGTTTTAATTGAATAGCGGAATAGAAAATATGATCAAAAAGAAAGTGTATGTATCTCACACGTACACCACCACACTAGGCCCCAATTACTATTGTTTGTACCCCTAAAAGGATGGTTGAGGAGTAGGAGGAGGAGTATGGAACAGGCAGCACCCTCAAATCTTCAGAAGTATGAGATGAACCCCAAAAACTTGGAAAGGTGGATCTCTCTCACACGTACCAACACAGACTATCCCCCAATTTAACTGATCCCCAAAGGTTTTTGATTAAATAGCGGAATAGAAAATATGATCAAAAAAAGTGTATGTATATCACACGTACACAACCACACTAGGCCCCAATTACTATTGTTTGTACCCCTAAAAGGCTAGATGAGGAGTAGGGGGAGTATGGAACAGGCAGCACCCTCAAACCTTCAGAAGTATGAGATGAACCCCAACAACTTGGAAAGGTGGATCTCTCTCACACGTACCAACACAGACTATCCCCCAATTTAACTGATCCCCAAAGGTTTTTGATTAAATAGCGGAATAGAAAATATGATCCAAAAAAGTGTATGTATATCACACGTACACAACCACACTAGGCCCCAATTACTATTGTTTGTACCCCTAAAAGGATGGTTGAGGAGTAGGAGGAGGAGTATGGAACAGGCAGCACCCTCAAATCTTCAGAAGTATGAGATGAACCCCAAAAACTTGGAAAGGTGGATCTCTCTCACACGTACCAACACAGACTATCCCCCAATTTAACTGATCCCCAAAGGTTTTTGATTAAATAGCGGAATAGAAAATATGATCAAAAAAAGTGTATGTATATCACACGTACACAACCACACTAGGCCCCAATTACTATTGTTTGTACCCCTAAAAGGCTAGATGAGGAGTAGGGGGAGTATGGAACAGGCAGCACCCTCAAACCTTCAGAAGTATGAGATGAACCCCAACAACTTGGAAAGGTGGATCTCTCTCACACGTACCAACACAGACTATCCCCCAATTTAACTGATCCCCAAAGGTTTTTGATTAAATAGCGGAATAGAAAATATGATCCAAAAAAGTGTATGTATATCACACGTACACAACCACACTAGGCCCCAATTACTATTGTTTGTACCCCTAAAAGGCTAGATGAGGAGTAGGGGGAGTATGGAACAGGCAGCACCCTCAAACCTTCAGAAGTATGAGATGAACCCCAACAACTTGGAAAGGTGGATCTCTCTCACACGTACCAACACAGACTATCCCCCAATTTAACTGATCCCCAAAGGTTTTTGATTAAATAGCGGAATAGAAAATATGATCAAAAAAAGTGTATGTATATCACACGTACACAACCACACTAGGCCCCAATTACTATTGTTTGTACCCCTAAAAGGCTAGATGAGGAGTAGGGGGAGTATGGAACAGGCAGCACCCTCAAATCTTCAGAAGTATGAGATGAACCCCAAAAACTTGGAAAGGTGGATCTCACACATACCGACACAGACTATCACGCAATTTAATTCATCCCCAAAGGTTTTAATTGAATAGCGGAATAGAAAATATGATCAAAAAGAAAGTGTATGTATCTCACACGTACACAACCACACTAGGCCCCAATTACTATTGTTTGTACCCCTAAAAGGATGGTTGAGGAGTAGGAGGAGGAGTATGGAACAGGCAGCACCCTCAAATCTTCAGAAGTATGAGATGAACCCCAAAAACTTGGAAAGGTGGATCTCACACGTACCGACACAGACTATCACGCAATTTAATTGATCCCCAAAGGTTTTAATTGAATAGCGGAATAGAAAATATGGTCAAAAAGAAAGTGTATGTATCTCACACGTACACCACCACACTAGGCCCCAATTACTATTGTTTGTACCCCTAAAAGGATGGTTGAGCAGTAGGAGGAGGAGTATGGAACAGGCAGCACCCTCAAATCTTCAGAAGTATGAGATGAACCCCAAAAACTTGGAAAGGTGGATCTCTCTCACACGTACCAACACAGACTATCCCCCAATTTAACTGATCCCCAAAGGTTTTTGATTAAATAGCGGAATAGAAAATATGATCAAAAAAAGTGTATGTATATCACACGTACACAACCACACTAGGCCCCAATTACTATTGTTTGTACCCCTAAAAGGATGGTTGAGGAGTAGGAGAAGGAGTATGGAACGGGCAGCACCCTCAAATCTTCAGAAGTATGAGATGAACCCCAAAAACTTGGAAAGGTGGATCTCTCTCACACGTACCAACACAGACTATCCCCCAATTTAACTGATCCCTAAAGGTTTTTGATTAAATAGCGGAATAGAAAATATGATCAAAAAAAGTGTATGTATATCACACGTACACAACCACACTAGGCCCCAATTACTATTGTTTGTACCCCTAAAAGGCTAGATGAGGAGTAGGGGGAGTATGGAACAGGCAGCACCCTCAAACCTTCAGAAGTATGAGATGAACCCCAATAACTTGGAAAGGTGGATCTCTCTCACACGTACCAACACAGACTATCCCCCAATTTAACTGATCCCCAAAGGTTTTTGATTAAATAGCGGAATAGAAAATATGATCCAAAAAAGTGTATGTATATCACACGTACACAACCACACTAGGCCCCAATTACTATTGTTTGTACCCCTAAAAGGCTAGATGAGGAGTAGGGGGAGTATGGAACAGGCAGCACCCTCAAACCTTCAGAAGTATGAGATGAACCTCAACAACTTGGAAAGGTGGATCTCTCTCACACGTACCAACACAGACTATCCCCCAATTTAACTGATCCCCAAAGGTTTTTGATTAAATAGCGGAATAGAAAATATGATCAAAAAAAGTGTATGTATATCACACGTACACAACCACACTAGGCCCCAATTACTATTGTTTGTACCCCTAAAAGGCTAGATGAGGAGTAGGGGGAGTATGGAACAGTCAGCACCCTCAAATCTTCAGAAGTATGAGATGAACCCCAACAACTTGGAAAGGTGGATCTCACACGTACCGACACAGACTATCACGCAATTTAATTGATCCCCAAAGGTTTTAATTGAATAGCGGAATAGAAAATATGATCAAAAAGAAAGTGTATGTATCTCACACGTACACCACCACACTAGGCCCCAATTACTATTGTTTGTACCCCTAAAAGGATGGTTGAGGAGTAGGAGGAGGAGTATGGAACAGGCAGCACCCTCAAATCTTCAGAAGTATGAGATGAACCCCAAAAACTTGGAAAGGTGGATCTCTCTCACACGTACCAACACAGACTATCCCCCAATTTAACTGATCCCCAAAGGTTTTTGATTAAATAGCGGAATAGAAAATATGATCAAAAAAAGTGTATGTATATCACACGTACACAACCACACTAGGCCCCAATTACTATTGTTTGTACCCCTAAAAGGCTAGATGAGGAGTAGGGGGAGTATTAAACAGGCAGCACCCTCAAACCTTCAGAAGTATGAGATGAACCCCAACAACTTGGAAAGGTGGATCTCTCTCACACGTACCAACACAGACTATCCCCCAATTTAACTGATCCCCAAAGGTTTTTGATTAAATAGCGGAATAGAAAATATGATCCAAAAAAGTGTATGTATATCACACGTACACAACCACACTAGGCCCCAATTACTATTGTTTGTACCCCTAAAAGGATGGTTGAGGAGTAGGAGGAGGAGTATGGAACAGGCAGCACCCTCAAATCTTCAGAAGTATGAGATGAACCCCAAAAACTTGGAAAGGTGGATCTCTCTCACACGTACCAACACAGACTATCCCCCAATTTAACTGATCCCCAAAGGTTTTTGATTAAATAGCGGAATAGAAAATATGATCAAAAAAAGTGTATGTATATCACACGTACACAACCACACTAGGCCCCAATTACTATTGTTTGTACCCCTAAAAGGCTAGATGAGGAGTAGGGGGAGTATGGAACAGGCAGCACCCTCAAACCTTCAGAAGTATGAGATGAACCCCAACAACTTGGAAAGGTGGATCTCTCTCACACGTACCAACACAGACTATCCCCCAATTTAACTGATCCCCAAAGGTTTTTGATTAAATAGCGGAATAGAAAATATGATCCAAAAAAGTGTATGTATATCACACGTACACAACCACACTAGGCCCCAATTACTATTGTTTGTACCCCTAAAAGGCTAGATGAGGAGTAGGGGGAGTATGGAACAGGCAGCACCCTCAAACCTTCAGAAGTATGAGATGAACCCCAACAACTTGGAAAGGTGGATCTCTCTCACACGTACCAACACAGACTATCCCCCAATTTAACTGATCCCCAAAGGTTTTTGATTAAATAGCGGAATAGAAAATATGATCAAAAAAAGTGTATGTATATCACACGTACACAACCACACTAGGCCCCAATTACTATTGTTTGTACCCCTAAAAGGCTAGATGAGGAGTAGGGGGAGTATGGAACAGGCAGCACCCTCAAACCTTCAGAAGTATGAGATGAACCCCAACAACTTGGAAAGGTGGATCTCTCTCACACGTACCAACACAGACTATCCCCCAATTTAACTGATCCCCAAAGGTTTTTGATTAAATAGCGGAATAGAAAATATAATCCAAAAAAGTGTATGTATATCACACGTACACAACCACACTAGGCCCCAATTACTATTGTTTGTACCCCTAAAAGGCTAGATGAGGAGTAGGGGGAGTATGGAACAGGCAGCACCCTCAAACCTTCAGAAGTATGAGATGAACCCCAACAACTTGGAAAGGTGGATCTCTCTCACACGTACCAACACAGACTATCCCCCAATTTAACTGATCCCCAAAGGTTTTTGATTAAATAGCGGAATAGAAAATATGATCAAAAAAAGTGTATGTATATCACACGTACACAACCACACTAGGCCCCAATTACTATTGTTTGTACCCCTAAAAGGCTAGATGAGGAGTAGGGGGAGTATGGAACAGGCAGCACCCTCAAATCTTCAGAAGTATGAGATGAACCCCAAAAACTTGGAAAGGTGGATCTCACACATACCGACACAGACTATCACGCAATTTAATTCATCCCCAAAGGTTTTAATTGAATAGCGGAATAGAAAATATGATCAAAAAGAAAGTGTATGTATCTCACACGTACACAACCACACTAGGCCCCAATTACTATTGTTTGTACCCCTAAAAGGATGGTTGAGGAGTAGGAGGAGGAGTATGGAACAGGCAGCACCCTCAAATCTTCAGAAGTATGAGATGAACCCCAAAAACTTGGAAAGGTGGATCTCACACGTACCGACACAGACTATCACGCAATTTAATTGATCCCCAAAGGTTTTAATTGAATAGCGGAATAGAAAATATGATCAAAAAGAAAGTGTATGTATCTCACACGTACACCACCACACTAGGCCCCAATTACTATTGTTTGTACCCCTAAAAGGATGGTTGAGCAGTAGGAGGAGGAGTATGGAACAGGCAGCACCCTCAAATCTTCAGAAGTATGAGATGAACCCCAAAAACTTGGAAAGGTGGATCTCTCTCACACGTACCAACACAGACTATCCCCCAATTTAACTGATCCCCAAAGGTTTTTGATTAAATAGCGGAATAGAAAATATGATCAAAAAAAGTGTATGTATATCACACGTACACAACCACACTAGGCCCCAATTACTATTGTTTGTACCCCTAAAAGGATGGTTGAGGAGTAGGAGAAGGAGTATGGAACAGGCAGCACCCTCAAATCTTCAGAAGTATGAGATGAACCCCAAAAACTTGGAAAGGTGGATCTCTCTCACACGTACCAACACAGACTATCCCCCAATTTAACTGATCCCCAAAGGTTTTTGATTAAATAGCGGAATAGAAAATATGATCAAAAAAAGTGTATGTATATCACACGTACACAACCACACTAGGCCCCAATTACTATTGTTTGTACCCCTAAAAGGCTAGATGAGGAGTAGGGGGAGTATGGAACAGGCAGCACCCTCAAACCTTCAGAAGTATGAGATGAACCCCAATAACTTGGAAAGGTGGATCTCTCTCACACGTACCAACACAGACTATCCCCCAATTTAACTGATCCCCAAAGGTTTTTGATTAAATAGCGGAATAGAAAATATGATCCAAAAAAGTGTATGTATATCACACGTACACAACCACACTAGGCCCCAATTACTATTGTTTGTACCCCTAAAAGGCTAGATGAGGAGTAGGGGGAGTATGGAACAGGCAGCACCCTCAAACCTTCAGAAGTATGAGATGAACCCCAACAACTTGGAAAGGTGGATCTCTCTCACACGTACCAACACAGACTATCCCCCAATTTAACTGATCCCCAAAGGTTTTTGATTAAATAGCGGAATAGAAAATATGATCAAAAAAAGTGTATGTATATCACACGTACACAACCACACTAGGCCCCAATTACTATTGTTTGTACCCCTAAAAGGCTAGATGAGGAGTAGGGGGAGTATGGAACAGTCAGCACCCTCAAATCTTCAGAAGTATGAGATGAACCCCAACAACTTGGAAAGGTGGATCTCACACGTACCGACACAGACTATCACGCAATTTAATTGATCCCCAAAGGTTTTAATTGAATAGCGGAATAGAAAATATGATCAAAAAGAAAGTGTATGTATCTCACACGTACACCACCACACTAGGCCCCAATTACTATTGTTTGTACCCCTAAAAGGATGGTTGAGGAGTAGGAGGAGGAGTATGGAACAGGCAGCACCCTCAAATCTTCAGAAGTATGAGATGAACCCCAAAAACTTGGAAAGGTGGATCTCTCTCACACGTACCAACACAGACTATCCCCCAATTTAACTGATCCCCAAAGGTTTTTGATTAAATAGCGGAATAGAAAATATGATCAAAAAAAGTGTATGTATATCACACGTACACAACCACACTAGGCCCCAATTACTATTGTTTGTACCCCTAAAAGGCTAGATGAGGAGTAGGGGGAGTATGGAACAGGCAGCACCCTCAAACCTTCAGAAGTATGAGATGAACCCCAACAACTTGGAAAGGTGGATCTCTCTCACACGTACCAACACAGACTATCCCCCAATTTAACTGATCCCCAAAGGTTTTTGATTAAATAGCGGAATAGAAAATATGATCCAAAAAAGTGTATGTATATCACACGTACACAACCACACTAGGCCCCAATTACTATTGTTTGTACCCCTAAAAGGATGGTTGAGGAGTAGGAGGAGGAGTATGGAACAGGCAGCACCCTCAAATCTTCAGAAGTATGAGATGAACCCCAAAAACTTGGAAAGGTGGATCTCTCTCACACGTACCAACACAGACTATCCCCCAATTTAACTGATCCCCAAAGGTTTTTGATTAAATAGCGGAATAGAAAATATGATCAAAAAAAGTGTATGTATATCACACGTACACAACCACACTAGGCCCCAATTACTATTGTTTGTACCCCTAAAAGGCTAGATGAGGAGTAGGGGGAGTATGGAACAGGCAGCACCCTCAAACCTTCAGAAGTATGAGATGAACCCCAACAACTTGGAAAGGTGGATCTCTCTCACACGTACCAACACAGACTATCCCCCAATTTAACTGATCCCCAAAGGTTTTTGATTAAATAGCGGAATAGAAAATATGATCCAAAAAAGTGTATGTATATCACACGTACACAACCACACTAGGCCCCAATTACTATTGTTTGTACCCCTAAAAGGCTAGATGAGGAGTAGGGGGAGTATGGAACAGGCAGCACCCTCAAACCTTCAGAAGTATGAGATGAACCCCAACAACTTGGAAAGGTGGATCTCTCTCACACGTACCAACACAGACTATCCCCCAATTTAACTGATCCCCAAAGGTTTTTGATTAAATAGCGGAATAGAAAATATGATCAAAAAAAGTGTATGTATATCACACGTACACAACCACACTAGGCCCCAATTACTATTGTTTGTACCCCTAAAAGGCTAGATGAGGAGTAGGGGGAGTATGGAACAGGCAGCACCCTCAAATCTTCAGAAGTATGAGATGAACCCCAAAAACTTGGAAAGGTGGATCTCACACATACCGACACAGACTATCACGCAATTTAATTCATCCCCAAAGGTTTTAATTGAATAGCGGAATAGAAAATATGATCAAAAAGAAAGTGTATGTATCTCACACGTACACAACCACACTAGGCCCCAATTACTATTGTTTGTACCCCTAAAAGGATGGTTGAGGAGTAGGAGGAGGAGTATGGAACAGGCAGCACCCTCAAATCTTCAGAAGTATGAGATGAACCCCAAAAACTTGGAAAGGTGGATCTCACACGTACCGACACAGACTATCACGCAATTTAATTGATCCCCAAAGGTTTTAATTGAATAGCGGAATAGAAAATATGATCAAAAAGAAAGTGTATGTATCTCACACGTACACCACCACACTAGGCCCCAATTACTATTGTTTGTACCCCTAAAAGGATGGTTGAGCAGTAGGAGGAGGAGTATGGAACAGGCAGCACCCTCAAATCTTCAGAAGTATGAGATGAACCCCAAAAACTTGGAAAGGTGGATCTCTCTCACACGTACCAACACAGACTATCCCCCAATTTAACTGATCCCCAAAGGTTTTTGATTAAATAGCGGAATAGAAAATATGATCAAAAAAAGTGTATGTATATCACACGTACACAACCACACTAGGCCCCAATTACTATTGTTTGTACCCCTAAAAGGATGGTTGAGGAGTAGGAGAAGGAGTATGGAACAGGCAGCACCCTCAAATCTTCAGAAGTATGAGATGAACCCCAAAAACTTGGAAAGGTGGATCTCTCTCAAACGTACCAACACAGACTATCCCCCAATTTAACTGATCCCCAAAGGTTTTTGATTAAATAGCGGAATAGAAAATATGATCAAAAAAAGTGTATGTATATCACACGTACACAACCACACTAGGCCCCAATTACTATTGTTTGTACCCCTAAAAGGCTAGATGAGGAGTAGGGGGAGTATGGAACAGGCAGCACCCTCAAACCTTCAGAAGTATGAGATGAACCCCAATAACTTGGAAAGGTGGATCTCTCTCACACGTACCAACACAGACTATCCCCCAATTTAACTGATCCCCAAAGGTTTTTGATTAAATAGCGGAATAGAAAATATGATCCAAAAAAGTGTATGTATATCACACGTACACAACCACACTAGGCCCCAATTACTATTGTTTGTACCCCTAAAAGGCTAGATGAGGAGTAGGGGGAGTATGGAACAGGCAGCACCCTCAAACCTTCAGAAGTATGAGATGAACCCCAACAACTTGGAAAGGTGGATCTCTCTCACACGTACCAACACAGACTATCCCCCAATTTAACTGATCCCCAAAGGTTTTTGATTAAATAGCGGAATAGAAAATATGATCAAAAAAAGTGTATGTATATCACACGTACACAACCACACTAGGCCCCAATTACTATTGTTTGTACCCCTAAAAGGCTAGATGAGGAGTAGGGGGAGTATGGAACAGTCAGCACCCTCAAATCTTCAGAAGTATGAGATGAACCCCAACAACTTGGAAAGGTGGATCTCACACGTACCGACACAGACTATCACGCAATTTAATTGATCCCCAAAGGTTTTAATTGAATAGCGGAATAGAAAATATGATCAAAAAGAAAGTGTATGTATCTCACACGTACACCACCACACTAGGCCCCAATTACTATTGTTTGTACCCCTAAAAGGATGGTTGAGGAGTAGGAGGAGGAGTATGGAACAGGCAGCACCCTCAAATCTTCAGAAGTATGAGATGAACCCCAAAAACTTGGAAAGGTGGATCTCTCTCACACGTACCAACACAGACTATCCCCCAATTTAACTGATCCCCAAAGGTTTTTGATTAAATAGCGGAATAGAAAATATGATCAAAAAAAGTGTATGTATATCACACGTACACAACCACACTAGGCCCCAATTACTATTGTTTGTACCCCTAAAAGGCTAGATGAGGAGTAGGGGGAGTATGGAACAGGCAGCACCCTCAAACCTTCAGAAGTATGAGATGAACCCCAACAACTTGGAAAGGTGGATCTCTCTCACACGTACCAACACAGACTATCCCCCAATTTAACTGATCCCCAAAGGTTTTTGATTAAATAGCGGAATAGAAAATATGATCCAAAAAAGTGTATGTATATCACACGTACACAACCACACTAGGCCCCAATTACTATTGTTTGTACCCCTAAAAGGATGGTTGAGGAGTAGGAGGAGGAGTATGGAACAGGCAGCACCCTCAAATCTTCAGAAGTATGAGATGAACCCCAAAAACTTGGAAAGGTGGATCTCTCTCACACGTACCAACACAGACTATCCCCCAATTTAACTGATCCCCAAAGGTTTTTGATTAAATAGCGGAATAGAAAATATGATCAAAAAAAGTGTATGTATATCACACGTACACAACCACACTAGGCCCCAATTACTATTGTTTGTACCCCTAAAAGGCTAGATGAGGAGTAGGGGGAGTATGGAACAGGCAGCACCCTCAAACCTTCAGAAGTATGAGATGAACCCCAACAACTTGGAAAGGTGGATCTCTCTCACATGTACCAACACAGACTATCCCCCAATTTAACTGATCCCCAAAGGTTTTTGATTAAATAGCGGAATAGAAAATATGATCCAAAAAAGTGTATGTATATCACACGTACACAACCACACTAGGCCCCAATTACTATTGTTTGTACCCCTAAAAGGCTAGATGAGGAGTAGGGGGAGTATCGAACAGGCAGCACCCTCAAATCTTCAGAAGTATGAGATGAACCCCAAAAACTTGGAAAGGTGGATCTCACACGTACCGACACAGACTATCACGCAATTTAATTGATCCCCAAAGGTTTTAATTGAATAGCGGAATAGAAAATATGATCAAAAAGAAAGTGTATGTATCTCACACGTACACCACCACACTAGGCCCCAATTACTATTGTTTGTACCCCTAAAAGGATGGTTGAGCAGTAGGAGCAGGAGTATGGAACAGGCAGCACCCTCAAATCTTCAGAAGTATGAGATGAACTCCAAAAACTTGGAAAGGTGGATCTCACACGTACCGACACAGACTATCACGCAATTTAATTGATCCCCAAAGGTTTTAATTGAATAGCGGAATAGAAAATATGATCAAAAAGAAAGTGTATGTATATCACACGTACACAACCACACTAGGCCCCAATTACTATTGTTTGTACCCCTAAAAGGCTAGATGAGGAGTAGGGGGAGTATGGAACAGGCAGCACCCTCAAACCTTCAGAAGTATGAGATGAACCCCAAAAACTTGGAAAGGTGGATCTCTCTCACACGTACCAACACAGACTATCCCCCAATTTAACTGATCCCCAAAGGTTTTTGATTAAATAGCGGAATAGAAAATATGATCAAAAAAAGTGTATGTATCTCACACGTACACCACCACACTAGGCCCCAATTACTATTGTTTGTACCCCTAAAAGGATGGTTGAGCAGTAGGAGGAGGAGTATGGAACAGGCAGCACCCTCAAATCTTCAGAAGTATGAGATGAACCCCAAAAACTTGGAAAGGTGGATCTCTCTCACACGTACCAACACAGACTATCCCCCAATTTAACTGATCCCCAAAGGTTTTTGATTAAATAGCGGAATAGAAAATATGATCAAAAAAAGTGTATGTATATCACACGTACACAACCACACTAGGCCCCAATTACTATTGTTTGTACCCCTAAAAGGCTAGATGAGGCGTAGGGGGAGTATGGAACAGGCAGCACCCTCAAACCTTCAGAAGTATGAGATGAACCCCAACAACTTGGAAAGGTGGATCTCACACGTACCGACACAGACTATCACGCAATTTAATTGATCCCCAAAGGATTTAATTGAATAGCGGAATAGAAAATATGATCAAAAAGAAAGTGTATGTATCTCACACGTACACCACCACACTAGGCCCCAATTACTATTGTTTGTACCCCTAAAAGGATGGTTGAGCAGTAGGAGCAGGAGTATGGAACAGGCAGCACCCTCAAATCTTCAGAAGTATGAGATGAACCCCAAAAACTTGGAAAGGTGGATCTCACACGTACCGACACAGACTATCACGCAATTTAACTGATCCCCAAAGGTTTTAATTGAATAGCGGAATAGAAAATATGATCAAAAAGAAAGTGTATGTATATCACACGTACACAACCACACTAGGCCCCAATTACTATTGTTTGTACCCCTAAAAGGCTAGATGAGGAGTAGGGGGAGTATGGAACAGGCAGCACCCTCAAACCTTCAGAAGTATGAGATGAACCCCAAAAACTTGGAAAGGTGGATCTCTCTCACACGTACCAACACAGACTATCCCCCAATTTAACTGATCCCCAAAGGTTTTTGATTAAATAGCGGAATAGAAAATATGATCAAAAAAAGTGTATGTATCTCACACGTACACCACCACACTAGGCCCCAATTACTATTGTTTGTACCCCTAAAAGGATGGTTGAGCAGTAGGAGGAGGAGTATGGAACAGGCAGCACCCTCAAATCTTCAGAAGTATGAGATGAACCCCAAAAACTTGGAAAGGTGGATCTCTCTCACACGTACCAACACAGACTATCCCCCAATTTAACTGATCCCCAAAGGTTTTTGATTAAATAGCGGAATAGAAAATATGATCAAAAAAAGTGTATGTATATCACACGTACACAACCACACTAGGCCCCAATTACTATTGTTTGTACCCCTAAAAGGCTAGATGAGGAGTAGGGGGAGTATGGAACAGGCAGCACCCTCAAACCTTCAGAAGTATGAGATGAACCCCAACAACTTGGAAAGGTGGATCTCACACGTACCGACACAGACTATCACGCAATTTAATTGATCCCCAAAGGATTTAATTGAATAGCGGAATAGAAAATATGATCAAAAAGAAAGTGTATGTATCTCACACGTACACCACCACACTAGGCCCCAATTACTATTGTTTGTACCCCTAAAAGGATGGTTGAGCAGTAGGAGGAGGAGTATGGAACAGGCAGCACCCTCAAATGTTCAGAAGTATGAGATTGTGTTCACTGTACCCCACAAAGATTGTGTTCACTGCACCCCACAAAGATTGTGTTCACTGCACCTCAAAAATGATTTTGTTCACTGCACCCCACAAAGATTGTGTTCACTGCACCCTAAAAGGATTTTGTTCACTGCACCCCAAAAAGATTGTGTTCACTGTACCCCCCAAAGATTGTGTTCACTGCACCCCACAAAGGATTTTGTTCACTGCACCCCAAAAAGATTGTGTTCACTGCACCCCAAAAAGGATGTTGTTCACTGCACCCCAAAAAGGATTTTGTTCACTGCACCCCAAAAAGATTGTGTTCACTGCACCCCACAAAGATTGTGTTCACTGCACCCCACAAAGGATTTTGTTCACTGCACCCCAAAAAGATTGTTCACTGTACCCCCCAAAGATTGTGTTCACTGCACCCCACAAATGATTTTGTTCACTGCACCCCAAAAAGATTGTGTTCACTGTACCCCCCAATGATTGTGTTCACTGCACCCCACAAAGATTCTGTTCACTGTACCCCACAAAGATTGTGTTCACTGCACCCCACAAAGGATTTTGTTCACTGCACCCCAAAAAGATTGTGTTCACTGCACCCCAAAAAGGATTTTGTTCACTGCACCCCAAAAAGGATGTTCACTGCACCCCAAAAATGATTTTGTTCACTCCACCCCAAAAAGATTGTGTTCACTGCACCCCACAAAGATTGTGTTCACTGCACCCCAAAAAGATTGTGTTCACTGTACCCCCCAAAGATTGTGTTCACTGCACCCCACAAAAATTCTGTTCACTGTACCCCACAAAGATTGTGTTCACTGCACCCCAAAAAGATTGTGTTCACTGCACCCCACAAAAATTCTGTTCACTGTACCCCACAAAGATTGTGTTCACTGCACCCCAAAAAGATTGTGTTCACTGCACCCCAAAAAGGATGTTGTTCACTGCACCCCAAAAAGGATTTTGTTCACTGCACCCCAAAAAGATTGTGTTCACTGCACCCCACAAAGATTGTGTTCACTGCACCCCACAAAGGATTTTGTTCACTGCACCCCAAAAAGATTGTTCACTGTACCCCCCAAAGATTGTGTTCACTGCACCCCACAAATGATTTTGTTCACTGCACCCCAAAAAGATTGTGTTCACTGTACCCCCCAAAGATTGTGTTCACTGCACCCCACAAAGATTCTGTTCACTGTACCCCACAAAGATTGTGTTCACTGCACCCCACAAAGGATTTTGTTCACTGCACCCCAAAAAGATTGTGTTCACTGCACCCCAAAAAGGATTTTGTTCACTGCACCCCAAAAAGGATGTTCACTGCACCCCAAAAATGATTTTGTTCACTCCACCCCAAAAAGATTGTGTTCACTGCACCCCACAAAGATTGTGTTCACTGCACCCCAAAAAGATTGTGTTCACTGTACCCCCCAAAGATTGTGTTCACTGCACCCCACAAAAATTCTGTTCACTGTACCCCACAAAGATTGTGTTCACTGCACCCCAAAAAGATTGTGTTCACTGCACCCCACAAAAATTCTGTTCACTGTACCCCACAAAGATTTTGTTCACTGCACCCCAAAAAGATTGTGTTCACTGCACCCCACAAAGATTGTGTTCACTGCACCCCAAAAAGGATTTTGTTCACTGCACCCCAAAAAGGATGTTGTTCACTGCACCCCAAAAAGGATTTTGTTCACTCCACCCCAAAAAGATTGTGTTTACTGCACCCCACAAAGATTGTGTTCACTGCACCCCACAAAGATTATGTTCCCTGTACCCCACAAAGATTGTGTTCACTGCACCCCACAAAGGATTTTGTTCACTGCACCCCAAAAAGGATGTTGTTCACTGCACCCAAAAAGGATTTTGTTCACTGCACCCCAAAAAGATTGTGTTCACTGCACCCCACAAAGATTGTGTTCACTGCACCCCACAAAGGATTTTGTTCACTGCACCCCACAAAGATTGTGTTCACTGCACCCCAAAAAGGATTTTGTTCACTGCACCCCAAAAAGGATGTTGTTCACTGCACCCCAAAAAGGATTTTGTTCACTCCACCCCAAAAAGATTGTGTTCACTGCACCCCACAAAGATTGTGTTCACTGCACCCCAAAAAGATTGTGTTCACTGCACCCCAAAAAGGATGTTGTTCACTGCACTCCAAAAATGATTTTGTTCACTGCACCCCAAAAAGATTTTGTTCACTACACCCCAAAATGGACGTTGTTCACTGCACCCCAAAAAGATTGTGTTCACTGCAGCTCACACACAGAAAAATGGATATGGATCACTGACACCTGCCTATCTCCTATCCCACACCACACAGCAATATCGATTGTAGTTTGTAGAACACAGTTTCCCTAAAATTCAGCAGACTCTGTCCCTAACAGGATTGAGAAGAGATCGTAGATCAGGATTGAGTGCAGAGTCACCCCACCCCCCACACAGCAATATCGATTGTAGTTTGTAGAAGACACTGACCCTATAATTCAGCAGACTCTATCCCTAAAATGCCTACAACTCGCCCTGCCTAAACACTCCGACCTGTCCCTCAATCCTATCCGGACACAAATGTTTTTTTCCTGCCTATCTTTCCCTAATCAGCAGCCAGCACGTTGATGTGTGCTCTGTCCCTGATCTAAGCAGCAGAATGACGCTGCTGCGGCTGCCTCGAACTTATAAAGACTTGGTCACATGCTTCAGACGGCCAATCACAGCTACTGAGACATTTGCAGGCATGGCTGGGATGGCTTAAGGCACACCAGTTAAACGATTGTTGATTGGCTGTTGAAAGCCCGCCATGAAAAGAGCGCCAAAGCATGCAAAACCCGGAAATAAAACGACCGAACACGGATTTTTACCCGAACATACAGTAAAGTGTCCGTGTCCGTGTTCGGGTACAAAAAATCCAATAATTCGGTACGAACACAAATAATACAGTCTGTGTTCGCTCAACACTAATGTCCACCTATCGCAAACTTTGAGGAGTGTGGAGGTATCATTTTCTGCATATGAGAAGCTGCATGTGGCAAAATAGTGTTCAGATTGTCTTGCAACATCTGTAACCATTTGGTTCTCTCAATTGCTTCTTTCTGCGGAGTAGACAAAAAAGGTTCGTGTGGAAATACCAGAGGCATTTTCCTACCTGTCATTAGTTCAAAAGGACTGTATTGTGTAGATGAGGATGTTGTACTCCTGATACTCATTAGAACAAAAGGTACGGCATCAACCCATGTACTACCTTTGTCCAGAAGTATTTTTGCAATTCTGGACTTGATAGTCCTGTTCATTCTTTCTACAATACCTGCAGATTGTGGATGGTATGGAACATGAAATCTTTGTTGAATACCCAAAATTTTGCACATTGCTTGCATTATTTTACCTGTAAAATGCGTTCCTCGATCTGAACTGAGGTTCATAGGGATTCCCCAAGTGGGAAAAACATGATTAATCAACATTTTTGCAGTTGTTAGTGCATCATCTGCGCGCACCGGTAATATCTCTGTCCATTTTGAAAAAACGTCTATGATTATGAGAGCAAATCTCAAACCGTTTTTTCCTGTTGGCAGTGGTCCTATATAGTCAATTTGTAAAGTGGACCATGGACCATTAGCTGGAGGAACTCTTTGTAAGGGAGGTTTTTGTCCCTTTGGTCTGGGGTTTACTTGAGCACAAATTAGACAAGATTGAATTACACTGTCTACAGTTTCTTCCATTTTTTCCCAGAAAAACTTCTCTCTGAGAACCTCAAGTAACTTCTGCTTACCTACATGGCCTAAGCTTTCATGATTGTATTTTGTGAATTCCACCTGCAAATGTTTTGGTATAACAGGACGCAGAATTCCGTTTAAGTCATGACACAAAATCCCGTTTTCACAAACAAAGGGAGATTTTGGATCAACCTGAGAAGCAGAAAGGGATTGATCCTTTTTCTGTTCTTCTGCAAATGAAGGAATCTGTGTATCTGTTTTTCTGACTACACTCACTGAAACTGCTTCAGATGGAATCTCTGACTGTTCAATAACAGCTGCTTCTTTTGCTAATGTGTCAGCTGTCATGTTACCTATGCTTAACTCATCATTGTCTTTTTTATGAGCTGGAACTTTCACAATAGAATAAACACAAGGGTTTTTCTCTGCTAGTGTGAAAATTGATTGTAGTGTTTCTTTATGTACCAATACTTTGTTTGAGGCATCAACAAAACCTCTTCTTTTCCAAATTGGCAAGTAGTCAGTAAGAGAACGCAGAACATATGAACTGTCACTATAGATTGCTAGTGGACCGCGGTTCTCTTCATTGTTTACAGTCAGTACTGTTTCTACGGCTAACAGTTCTGCTTTTTGGGCTGAAAAATGTCCTGGAAGTCTGTGCTGTATGGCATATCCTCTATTTGGAAACCAGATTGCATAACCTGCAAAATACTCTCCTGAAACACAGTATCGTGAACCATCCACAAACACTGGTTCATCAGTCTTCTCTGCTTCTCTGCGAAACAGAGGAGAGTAGGAATCTTGGACCTCACATGAACACTCATGTTCCAATCCATTATATTCCATCAACTGAGGAAGTACATACCTTGCATTATGTTCAACCTGGATCTGTTTAGGTGATAAAGCCAACAACCATTGTGAAAATCTTTGATTTGAAACACCTGGAACATTTTTCTCAAGGAGAAATTTCAGGGTGGAATGAGGTGTTTGTAAGATAATTTTGTTGAATCCTACGATGTGCTCAGTTGCTTTTACTGCATAGTGAACTCCTACCAATTGTTTCACACATGTGTCAAAACCTTTCTCGACTGGAGTTAAAATCCTAGAGAAATATCCCAAAATTCTCCAATTTCCTCCTTGTAATTGAAGCAACACAGAAGAAATTGCTTTTTCAGATGTATGCACCTGCAAAGCAAACGGTGCTTGTCTTTCTACTGTAGCTAGGGCTGGTGCAGTCTGCAAAGCTTTCTTCAAAGATTCAAAAGCTTGTTGATGAACTTCGGTCCAAGGACCAAAACCATTTTCCTCATTGTTTTTCAGAAGTTCATACAAACATTTTGCTTTCTCAGCAAATGACTCAATGAACTCTCTTGAAAAATTCACTAATCCTAGGAACTGTCTTAGAGATTTAAATGTAGCTGGTACAGGAAGTGCGGCAATAGCATTAACCCTTTCTTGCAAAGGTTGACGTTTTCCCGGACTGATCTGAATACCGAGAAACTTCACCTCGCGTTTCATGAGCTGTACTTTACGAGTATTCAGCTTGAGACCTGCATCTTGCAACAGATCAAACAATTCTGCCAAAAGAGTTAAATGCTCTTCCTCACTTTCAGAGGACAATAAAATATCATCCACATACTGTAGAATACAGTCTGGCCTAGAAAATTTTGATAAGACTTTTGCTAAAGCCTGATGAAATACACTTGGGCTAAGATGGAGGCCTTGAGGAAGACGATTGAAAGTATATTGCTCGTTTTGGAATGAAAATGCAAATTTATATTGACAACTTTTGGTTAGAGCAATCTAAAAAAATCCATTTGCAATGTCAATCACAGAGAACACCTTTGCTTTTGCATCAATTCGGGACATTATGTCAGGTGTTTCTGCGACTAATGGAGCACAATTTGGAGTATATTTATTCAGCATTCTGAGGTCAACCAGAAGCCTGAATGAACTAGGATCATCTCTTTTAGGTACTACCCATAATGGATTGTTTGTAACTGAATTTGTTTTCCTAATAATGCCTTGTTGCAAAAGTTCTTGTATTACAATTGACACTGGTTCAATTGACTCCGGTGGCAATTTGTATTGTTTCTGAGCTGGTGGGTCACGTCCTTGCACATCCACTTCAACATCTTTGAACAATCCTGCCTCATTTTTACCTTGGCTCCACAGATTTTTGAATGATTTGACCAATTGTTCTAGCTCCTGATTGTCACCGACATCTGGCCATTTATGGTCTTCAGCAATCACTTCAGCTAAACAAATGCTGCCGACTTCACAGTAATCTGCTGGGTCAATTACCACAGGCTTACGATTAATGGAACCTTTCCAGATAACACCATTACCTAGGTCAATTATCCAACCTCTTTGTTGAATGATATCTGTACCAATAATGTTCTCTGCACCTTGACAATACCAAATATCAATTTCAGTATCTAAATAACCAGGAACTTCGAATGAAACCTGTTTACTCTTAGAAGCTTTAGAATTACCTGATCCATTAAATCCAACAACTGTGCAAACAGCTGCGTCTGTCTCAAGAGGTAGTCTTACACCAGTAATTGAAATTTCAGCACCTGTATCAATTAGGAACTTAAGTTTTTGTCCATTCAATTTAGCTTTAATGTAGGGACGCCCACTTTTATCTAGACTTATTGGTGTTACATATTCTAGATGATGGGACTTTATTTCCTTTTTGTTTTCTAGTCAGGGGGTTGGCAATAATGGATTTGAATCAACAGTGGCTGATTGCAAGCTCTTTTCACTCATACCATTGCTGATTGATAATTCTCTGATTTGTTTTATCAGAGGAGCATAAGGAGAAGAAGATTGAGTTATATTTGGACGAGGAGGTGCGGATGGTTCAAGAGGTATAAGTCCATTTTCTTTACCTATGTCTCTTGACTGTTTCATCTGCACATCCCTCAAGAATTTTTTACATTGCCATTTTAAATGACCAAGATTATGACAATAGTAACAAGTAATAGGATCTCTCTTTCTCATTTGCTTGTACTTGTCATTTCTAGTAGCAACAGTCAGTCCTGTCTTAGTTGGGGTATGACTATTCCTGTTTAAAGTGTCATTATGAACTAGAGCGATCTTGGACTTAAGATTGCCCTGTTTCATTTGTCTTCTAACTTTATCAATGAAGCTAGCAGCTTCTGACAAAGAAGTCTTATCATAAGCAATCGCTAATGTAGTTGGGTCAAGATATTTAAACTTTTTCACAAATAAATGTATCATTCCAGTGTCATTTTCATCGTCAACACCAAAAATCATTTTGTATGCCTTTGAGAATTTAATTTTAAATTCAAAGGGATCCTCTCTAATAGATGTCTGTAATGCATCTATTGTGTCAATTGACGGAACTTCCTCACCTGTTGTGCATAGTATCAATTGTCGTAATCTGTCTGATTCGTCACCATGTCTTTCCTGACCATTAGCATCAATAAAAGGTGATTTTGTTAATCGTCGTGCATAGTGTGCAGGTAACCAAAGGTAAAATATATGATTACGTTGCTCATCTATCAAATTGTATCTGTCAGTGTACGACTCAAATATATCTGCATTAAAAAATGCATCGCAATTTAAACTGTATGGTGGAATTTCTTTTAAAACTTTCATTAATTGGTCATGTATTTTCAACTTTAATTTTGCTGCACGGTCTAGTAATTTTTTCTTCCTAACCTCTGCGTCATCCTCACCGTCATTGTCTCCTATTTCCGAAGTATCCGGAATATATGAAACTTGCGTTTTTGACGTAGATGCAGTCTGTCCATTTGTTATAGTAGAAACCTGTCTACTGTCATTCTTTTGTTGTGACAAAACATTTGTTTTTGAGTTAATTTGTTCCTCAAGATCCTCTATATAACTACAGAAAATTTCACAGTTTGGACAATTAAGAGAGTCTTGGGACAAATTTTCATGAATCCCTGTGTTCTGTACAGTGTTACATTCTGTCTGTTGTAATGTACTAATACTTTTGGCAGGTAAAGTAACATTAAGTAGCATTTTGTTGAAAATTCTTACCAACTGTAAGATATTAGAGATCTTCTTACTCTGTTTGTTTACAGTAAATTTAGATTTGTCTATCTGAACATTAGCTTGTAAACATTCCTTGTACATATATGCCCATAAATGACTGTCATTTGGATAAAAAGACACATCTTTAAACTCTAGCTTACTGTCTCTAGCTAGGTCATCAATAAATTCCATGACTTTTACTCACCGTAATCAGAAGATTTTCTCGTCTTCAGCCGGCTATTACTTCACTGGACTTCTTGTCCACGTCTGATGGAACACCAAAGCCTCTGTTCTAGGTTCTTTTGATCGTTGTTTTTCTTTCCAACTTGGACACAAAATTGCGCCAAACTCCCCTCTCAGCAAGTGGGAAGAAAAAAAATGACGACAACGGCTGGCATTCGCCAAAATGTAAAATGTAGCTGATATTAAAAAATATCTGTAGCGTCTTTTTAGGCGTTGTGTTCAAATAGTTCTTTAGCCAGGCTTAAACAAAGTGTGATTTTATTCAAACACACTTGGCACATCAAGCATAAATACAATGTAAAAAATAAGTACAGTTCAGTACATTGTAAGTGAATAAGTAAGAATATTAGTTGCCTGCTAGCTCTGCTTCCAAAGAGGACTGAGAAACAGCTGTTGTAGTTAGACTGGGTGTGTAGGCCTAAAGAAAACAATGAAATGAGGTTTCAATATGTATGTGTCGTTATTCTGTGTGAAAGAGGTGTGTCAGTGTCTGTATGTGATGTCCTGTCATCTGTGCTCCAGGACACTGCCTTTATACTGTTTCAGACCGTCAAGACTCATAATGCAGTTATGACCTAATACAGTTTAAGCTAAATGTGTGATGCCCATATTAGTAATAATTCCCAATATGTATATGACCAAAACGCTGACTTAGACTTATACTACTTTGATTGACAGTAACACATAGTAGTATTCTCGAAATACACTGAAGTATATAATGACCTTTCCTGAATCAGAATAGATAACCTTTGTGACATATACATTCTTTTACAACTGTAACCAAACTTACAAATGGATAATCAATTTCAATATTATATATATATATATATATATATATATATATATATATATATATATATATATATATATATACACATATATACACATATCACAACACACAATTCTTTACACTCTATTAAACAGTTAATTTACTTAAATAAGTAACTTAAATACTAACTCTATTATAGATAACCCATTATTCTTGACATAAAAGATATGTTCACGTGTCTAGTTAAGTATGTCTCAAATATCTCTGAAGCTATATTTGACAAATTAGCCACTGACCTGTTGACCTCTCAAGCAATGAATTCTGGTCAAAAGAAGGGAGACAACTGGACAAGAATGACATTCAAACTCCTATATTAGGATCTGACCTTATGCCAAGGCTCCCAGTAACAAGGGTAAAGAGAACCTGCATAATTACAAAATCCATGATCAAGCCGAATTAATAAAATAATTCTACAACCAGTCCATATTTTTGTGAGCACTGATTCCATCTCAGGTGAACAAATTAGCTGCTGTGTGCAGATCCAGCTTATGATGGCGAGTCTCCGACAAGACAAATGGTGCAGAGCTTGCAGTGTGTATGGATGTATGTAAGGCAATAATTTTTGGCATTATGTATTTAGGGAATATAATGTTTCTAATCTTGCATATATGAAAAGGGTCAATACATTTGTCTTTATCTAGACAGATTCCAAAGCGTTAGAGCAATCTGTCACAGATAATTGTGTTTCATTTTGTGTAAAAGTAGAAACTAATCAAATCTATCTATATACAGGCATAGCCCACTTTAAGTACACAATGGGACCAGGGCATGTATGTAAACTGAAAATGTACTTAAAGTGAAGCAATCCCTTTTTTCTTTTCTCAATGCATGAAAATACACCAGCTCCATTGTAAATTTTGGCCACATTGACATGGCCTTGCTCCCAAACCATGTGGGAGCATGTTAAGGGGATCCCGGACTATGACATGATAGATTACCTAGGCAAGCTGGCCAGCCACAAAATGGATATGGTGTAGTCCTGGGTACCTGGGTACCCTCTCGTTGCTCCCTAAGTTTGTTATCCCTGTCACTTATGGTTTGTGAGCAGTGTCATGGCAAGCTGAACAAGCTGTGTCCTTACTCACGATTGTATATAAAGTGAGTCTACTTAAAGCAGGGTATGCCTATCTATATCTATATAGAAAGTTCAGAGATGTGAACCTGTTCCCTATTATATACACTAATATATGGTATATAACATATTCTATAATGTATATATATTGTATATAATGTATATATATTGTATATAATATATACATAGTATATATATTGTCTCGAATATATATATTATATATATTTTCTATAATATATATTTTGTGTGTGTGTGTGTGTGTGTGTGTGTGTGTATATATATACACATATATATATATATATATATATATATATATATATATATATATATATATATATATACATATATAGAGATATATATATATAGATATATATCTATATATATATATATATAGATATATATCTATATATATATATATATATATATATATAGATATATATATATATATAGAGATATATATATATAGATATATAGATATATATATATATATATATATATATATATAGAGATATATATATATATATATAGATATATATATAGATATATATATATATATATATGTGTGTAGGGAACAGGTTCACATCTAGGAAGTTTCTATAACAGGAAGCTTCTAGATCACGTCTAATAGGCAGAAAGTGCATGCGCATATCAGCAGACCAAAAGTTAATTGCACACCCGCTAGATAAGCGACCCACCCAGCCCCCCAGCCCTCCAGCCACCATCCCCCATACCGCACATTCACACCCCCTACTTACCTTACACAGAAATGCCACTATTTCGGCAGTAAAGAGTGCAGGAGCCATGATGCACACACTTGCGAGAGGGCCTGGACAATTTCCGGAAACGTGTGCACGCACCAAAAGTTTCGTTTCTGGTTGCATGTATAAATGTGAGAACGCGGGTTTGTATATTAGCGAATTCGCGAACAATAGTCACCATACACAACCATTAAGCATATTTAACTTAGAAAAAGAAATACAAATACATACATTTGTGGACACCAGAAAACTTTATTTAGACACATGAAGACATTTGAAAAAAAGATTGGAAACATGCTGTTTATTACACAAATACACAGTTCAAACATTTCACATGACATATTTTTGGCACAGTCTCCACAGTATCCCATTGAAGCCACAGATTTGTATTTTTCAAACAAAAACAACCTTTGTACAACATTTAGACCATATACATCGACAAAGAGCCCATAATCAACAGATGCATGTGCAGATTGACAGAACAATACACAATTATGTTAACAGCAATATATACTTACAGAGAGTCAACACACAACACAGCCAAATCTCACCTCCATAAATAACAAAGGCCCCCAAATGTTAACCATAAAGCATGTGACACACAAATATATTGGACCTCTTTGTAGGTCAAATCTTTCCTGATGTCTGAGTGAGCTATATATAATCAAAGCAAACACACACCCATAATGTTAACTCCCAGATAAAAATTTAACTGTGTGTGTCCTGTGTGTTTTGGAGCATGCTCAGTTGCCAAAAAAAGGAAAATAGAAATGAGGAGGAGGAGAGAGACCTAAACAGCCCAAATCCATGTATGTATGTATGTAGGTGTGTATATATGTGAATTGATAAAATTCTCTCTTCAAGTTTGCTAGTCATTATTTAGAATGTTTAGATACAGGAATACATACATATATATACAATTACATGAGAGAGCAAGAGAGAGAGAAATATATATTTAGGGAAACAATTGAAACACACCTTTTGGGATTTGGGAAGTGAGATTGTGACGATTGAACAGATATGTAAGCCAACAATCTGACTCATCACTCATGAACATCCCTAATTTTGGCGTGGCAATTATATCAGGCGTTCTTATGGGCGTTTTTGCTGGCGTTTTCACAGGCGTTTTGACATGCATTTTTTGGGCAGGCATTGTTATATGAAATCACCTAAAAAAGCACCAAAAACAGACCACAAACACGTACATGTGAACGTAGCCCGTTTGGGGGCGTTTGAGGGGGATTTGTACAGCTCAAGGATCAACTCTCAAAACAGGCAAAAAATCCAATCCTATTCAGTTCAATGGCCCCTGTTCCCATGTGAGCATTTTGACGGCATGAGGAAAACACCCAACGCTCACTGAGAAATAGCACAATGATTAGGGAGTCTGCCTTCCTGCTGTAGGTTTGTAAGTTCGAATCTGGAAGGAGCTCTCTGTATGGGCAACACTTGGATATCTCCAATCCTCCAAATGTTGACATCATTAATTTTGTTCATGTTTGAAAAAGGCATGTGTATCAGCAAACTTTTAATCTAAAGACATGAACAAAATACAAAAGATGCCACATAAAGTCAATATGTAGCAATATTGTGAGCTAAAGCTCTATTTGTTTGTTGGGCATACTTTGCTAATTAGCCAAGTATGAGGGATATATATATATATACCTTCAGTTAAATGTGTAGTAAAATGGTAACACTTGGCCATACCCATATGGAAGAAAAGGTAGTATTTGCAATATATTTCGAAAAACATTCTTTGGAAACACATAAAATATTGTCAAAATTGTGACATTTCCTTGATATGTGTGAAATGCTAATAATCTTTCTTTGAAATATGTTTTACATCTATTTTTGTTCTATCTGACGACCCGTTCCCCAATGTAATATTTTGTGGGTTTTTTCAGATAATGTGGAGGTTCTATATAAACACTGTAGATTTGACTGTTATGATTTCTGAGTTAGCAGGAAAGGTGTATGGAATGTGATGGTGTTTACTAAGGGATCCCTTGTTGGAAGTGTGCATGTTTTTCCAATTCCGCCGGTTTTTGCCATTTTCTATGGGCGAGACAGCGGATTTCCAATCGGTATTCAAAAAAAAATTGGCCCAAAATCGCGCTGGCGGAATTTTTTGAGCCTATTTGGCGTTGCGCATGCACACATTCGCGCGTTCGCAGCTCGGGGCTGGAGGGGCTGTTTAACCTTTCTACACTTTCGCAGATATCTCTCTTTCTAAGTCAGTTTTTGACATTTTTTAAAAGCAAGTCATCTCCAAATTGTCTTCCACACCTTCCACAGTGATTTGGGATTTTTGGGGGTACAGGGGAAAATTTGGCAAAACTTTAGTCGAGCTTTTAGCTGGCGTGTTTTTAAGTCGCGCTCTGACCATATTGCATCTTAATGAATCTCACACTACGCGCTATTTTCCGCCCGCCGTTCTTTGAATACCAATTTCAGACTTAAACAATCGCCGGTTCGCAAAATCCCGCCGAAACGCCAATTCGCCGTACTATGAATCAGGCCCTATGTGTGGCCACCATTATTTTCCAGCACTGCCTTAACCCTCTTGGGCATGGAGTTCACCAGAGCTTCACAAGATGCCACTGGAGTCCTTTTCCACTCCTTCATGACCACATCACAGAGATTGTGGATGTTAGAGACCTTGCGCTCCTCCACCTTCCATTTGAGGATGCCCCACAGATGCTCAATAGGGTTTAGATTTAGATACATGCTTGGCCAGTCCATCACCCTTACCTTCAGCTACTTTAGCAAGGCAGTGGTCATCTTGGAGGTGTGTTTGGGGGTCATTATCATGTTGGAATACTGCCCTGCGGTAACATTTAAAGTGTAAAAAAAAGATCCTGATCACTTCCCCAGAGTAGTACAGTGTTACTATGATAATGATGCATTGCTCTGGTGGCAGTGTGTTACACAAATGTAATAAAAATTTGGAAAAATAAAAAATAAAAAAATATTAATAATAAAAAAAAAAAAAAAAAAACCCTTAATGCCTCTTACTAAATGGCTTGGACTGTCTATTTTCCAGAAAGGGGCAATTTTGAGGACATTTGTACTGTCCTGGCATTTTCAGGTCTCAAGAAATGAGACAATCAGGACACCAGGATTGATTGATTTTCAGAGATATATACTACAGTTTGTGCAAAAAAGGGAAAACGGTCATTGCCATGAAAGTCGGCTAAAACATTGTTTTATTAATGCAGGTGAACAACAGTCAAAAGAGCCAACGCGTTTCATTAATTATGGCATTAATTATGACTTACAAATAGGTGACACAAAGCAGCTTAAATAGTGTAGACTAAATCACATAACCATCCCCAAGTGTCACATGGCCCAAAAAAGGCACAAGTTTATTATACATCCACATTTATAAAAACCTGGATTGGATAAGCAAGATTTCTTCTAATTTTCAAAAGACACAAGACTGGGAGATAAAAGGGTGCACGGTGGCTGGAAAAGTGAACATCATTGGATAAGACAATATATAAGGTTTTGTCAGAAGACCAAATGGGGAGGTCCCTCTTTAGGATGTTAGTAATTTGGTGGTATTCAACTGAGTACCACCCAACAAAGGTGACAGGCTGTTTGGAACTATTATGTCTCCTCAAATTCCTGGGTTTGGATCTAGCAGTGTGAGTGTCAGGGGAGGACTGGGCCAGGGGGCAGGGGGGAAATTGCCCCCCGGGCCACTCTGATGCTTCGTAAAAAGGCTGCAGGTTGCTTCTGCCATAGACATGCCTAAAGGATTCCTGGTGAAGAGAAATAAAAAGTCCCCACTGCTGACCTACTGAGTGTGGGATGAAGACAAGGACAGAGCGCATAACCCCCAGCATGGATGGTGTAAACTCTGTCTGAGCAGAGGCCGGTTCCATGCCCCACTGAAGACTCTCCTCCCCCAGGCAGCCCCGACTGAGCTGTCCCAGCTCCCCCCAACTGCCCCCTGCTGACCAGATTGGGTACCGGGATTCGGCCAGTGAGTAGAGAGTACCTGGAGCAAAGCTTCAGCCTGGAATGGGGGTCAGGAGGAAGCCGAGCAGAGGGAGAGTGGGAGCGGGGCTGAGCCACTGCACCATGGGCTTCTGCTTTGTACTTGCCCCCTGGGCCGAGAGTTACCAGTCAGCCCCTGGTGAGTTTCCTGTCCTTTGCTTCTTTATATATGCTGGAGAGATTTTTCCAGAGACTGGACAGGAAAGTGAAAGTGCCCGGTATTGAAATGGGGAAAAAACGACAAAGATATCGCAGAATAAACAGGTCTATAGAAGAAATGTAAAAATTGCTCTACTCTATAAGGGGTGTACAGGGCTGAGAGGTGATGTGATTAAAAAGGTTCTTCTAGTTAAAAACTTTGGAATAAAATGGAATCTTAAAAATACCAAATTTTGTTTCTTTATTGCACAAAAATGTGTTTATTAGAAATATTTCACCTCCTGTTTATAGCTGCTTTTAAAAAATGTATGTAAAAGCCATGTTCATATTTTATATGCTATTTGTTTTGTTAAAAACAAAAAAAGTCTTATAATTATTATTTTTTTTTTTTTTTTTTAGTTTTAATATGTCTTTATTTTTATTCAACAAGGAAGAGAAACAAGAATATTCAGTATACTGCTATACATATACATGTAAGCGTATGCGGGTGATCTAAGCAGAGCAATAGAAATGCATAAGTCCTAAGGACGAGAAGTCAAAGAGATAGATATAGGAGAGAGGTTAGGGTGAAGAAGAGGAGGGGTAGTGAAGTAAGGTAGGAGGAAACAATGGATAGGGGAATATAGGGGGGGGGGTGACACCATTGGGTTGGGTATGTGGATGGTCACATGCTAATAACACAGGTATTTATCACATTTGGGTAGTTTGAAGTCCAGACTGTCTTGTATTTGGCCATGTAGTACTAGAAACCAAAAAAGACCTCGCGCTTAGGGATAATATATGAAAGGGAGTATAAAAAAAATGTGCTGAAGGTGTAATCACATAAAAAGGTAACTGTGCCGTTAAATAATGAAACAATATGTGTCAGTGCTGCTTTTGCTAATAAATCTCACAAATATACCGAAAACACTCATATACAGTGTAAGTTCTACAGTGCAATAAAGGTGACTCAGCGCAATTGTGCTGGTAAACAATGTTCAAGAAAATTAATGAATCAATGAATTGCACACATCAATAAAGTTCATAAAGTGCTCATAGTGCTCCAATTAAAAAAAAAGGAGGGGTAGTGAAGTAAGGTAGGAGGAAACAATGGATAGGGGAATATAGGGGGGGGGGTGACACCATTGGGTTGGGTATGTGGATGGTCACATGCTAATAACACAGGTATTTATCACATTTGGGTAGTTTGAAGTCCAGACTGTCTTGTATTTGGCCATGTAGTACTAGAAACCAAAAAAGACCTCGCGCTTAGGGATAATATATGAAAGGGAGTATAAAAAAAATGTGCTGAAGGTGTAATCACATAAAAAGGTAACTGTGCCGTTAAATAATGAAACAATATGTGTCAGTGCTGCTTTTGCTAATAAATCTCACAAATATACCGAAAACACTCATATACAGTGTAAGTTCTACAGTGCAATAAAGGTGACTCAGCGCAATTGTGCTGGTAAACAATGTTCAAGAAAATTAATGAATCAATGAATTGCACACATCAATAAAGTTCATAAAGTGCTCATAGTGCTCCAATTAAAAAAAAAAATATCCAATCCAAAAGGTGCTTCAAACGTGCTCAATGGGTTGTGCTCCCCTGTTGTGTCCCCACTCACTGGAAAGACTTTAAATTGAAGCCAGTATCCTTGAACTAATGCTCCAGTGTGGGTCTGGGTAGGGAAGGACTATGCCAGATAGTTACACTCTGGTATACGCTGAGCGCTCTTCCTAAACCAGAAACGGAGGAATAGTGCCGCGTCAGACCGGCGATTCTGAGAAACTCTGATCTCTCACCTTCCGTAAGAGGGGATCCCCGGAGCTCCATGTCACAGGCCCAGCCGAGATATTCACTTCTCTGTCCCACTGCAGCAGCCAGCATATACCAGAGTGTAACTATTTGGCATAGTCCTTACTTATAATTACACCCTAAAACACAGGGTTTGCTATGTTTCCTGGTTTCCGGAGTATGGGGATGCCACATATGCGAGATTTTTTTCACAGCCTAAATTCAAAGAGGGACCAAAAATCCAAGGAGCACGTTTGAACATAACTTAAAGCGGAGTTCCGGGCACAGATGTCATTTTTTAATGAACATACCCCCGGGACAGTCAGGGCTAGCACATTCCACAATGGCTAGCCTCTGATCTGTCCCGGTTCGCACTTACCTTTTAGAAGAAATACTTACTTATAAAATTTCTTCCACAGCATTTCCATCTTTCTTGTGGGCAGCTGAAGCCGGCGCGGTCCTCTTCTGCGTCTTCTTCCGCCTCTTCTTCTCCCAGAATGCACCGCACCGGCCCCTTTCGTCACTTCCGGTGCGACGCCGCATTCCTAAACAGCTTCTGGGCATGCCCAGAAGCTGTTTAGCAGGGGAATGCGGCGTCGCTCGGAAGTGACGAGCGGGGCCGGTGACGTCGCATTGATTCCTGGGAGCGATGACGTTTAGCTCCCAGGAATCATCGCAGCGCAGGAAGTGACGGGGTGAGCCGCGGCTCCGAGGGAGGAAGTACCCTGAGGTGAGTATTTACGATCGTCAATTACAAGGTGAGTTTTTAAAAAAAAAAAATCTAACTATCCAATTCCTTTTCAGGTTAGGCTGAACTAGCGGACGGGCACAAAAAAAAATATCGTTTTTGTGCCCGGAACTCCGCTTTAATCATCTAATTTACTGACTACCTATCACATATTTGTATTTTTTGGAGCATGTCTCTTTTTGATTGCCATGGTAACTATTTAGGCCTCCAGGTCTTTTCTCCCCCAAATCCTCCTGAGTTTCGGCAAAGTCTCAATTCCGCAAATTACATACTTCAAATGTTGTAGTCTACCCTAATTGAATTATTGAATTCATTTTTGGGACAGATAGAGCTTTTCTTTGGTAGAAAAATTGGATACACATATTTTCCTTGCTTTTTTTCCCATGGGAATAAATAGTAAAAAAGTAGAAAAAAATGATTTTTTTTCTGTGATTTTTCTGTAACTTTTTCCAAAGCAACATTTACAAAACTTGCACACCCTCATAAATGTCTGCTAATTAATATTATACTGTATCATACCAGTGTGGCTTTGAAATGGCAGCGGAATTATAAAGCTCAAAGTGAACATCTGTGTCTTAAATTCTGAAAACTTTATTCCCCTTTCAGTGCTACATGCACGCAGGCAAAGAAAAAGATTTGCATAAATTATTAGTGTAACTTTAAGATATCTTTAAGTCATGTTGATGAGGGCACACAATTGCATGATGGTGACTTTGCTAAAAACTGGAGTGACATTGCAATATTTTATGTGAGGGTTTGATGCTTGCACAGTGAATATCATAGTAAATGTCATCCAACAAATAATATTTTTTTTTCCTTCATGATGGGTGTGGATGTGTTTAGTGGAGATCAGACCTGGACCCCCCATGCAGTTGTGTAGCAGAAGATCATTTCTAATAGTGATCTATTGCTCTGACTGTGATCAGCCAGCAATGAAGGACTATAAGAGTGATCTGCTGCTTCAGAGAGAGGCTGGACAGAGCTGCAATGGCCTAATCCTCGATACTGACAGGAAGTGAGGAGACGGTACTGACAGGAAGTGGGGAGACGGTACTGACAGGAAGTGAGGAGACATTACTGGCAGGAAGTGAGGTGACAGTACTGAAAGGAAGTGAGGTGACAGTACTGACAGGAAGTGAGGAGACGGTACTGACAGGAAGTGAGGTGACAGTACTGAAAGGAAGTGAGGTGACAGTACTGACAGGAAGTGAGGAGACGGTACTGACAGGAAGTGAGGTGACCGTACTGAAAGGAAGTGAGGTGACAGTACTGACAGGAAGTGAGGAGACGGTACTGACAGGAAGTGAGGTGACCGTACTGAAAGGAAGTGAGGTGACAGTACTGACAGGAAGTGAGGAGACGGTACTGACAGGAAGTGAGGTGACGGTACTGAAAGGAAGTGAGGTGATGGTACTGACAGGAAGTAAGGTAATGGTACTGACAGGAAATGAGGTGACAATACTGACAGGAAGTAAGGTAATGGTACTGACAGGAAAAAGGTGACATTACTGACAGGAAGTGAGGTAACAGTACTGACAGGAAGTGAGGAGATGGTACTGACAGGAAGGGAGGTGACATTACTGACAGGAAGTGAGGTGACATTACTGACAGGAAGTGAGGTGATGGCAATGACAGGAAGTGAGGTGACATCACTACATCCCCGATGTAAGCACTATGGGGAACGCACAGTGCAGTGCTATGGAGTGTTCTGTAGAATGATTGTTAGCTCATTGTTTCAGGTCCCGGGTGTAGTGATTGATACCAACTGTCACAGACATCCGGCAGTTCCCGCCTGAACCCCCGCAGGAGCTCCTGATTTCTAGTGACATTGTAGAATGGTGCTGGGATGGATGGCTGCTATCTCAGTGCTGTTATGGAATGGCGGTTTGGGCTGAGGTGGTGACGTTGAACATGAAAATGATCTCTTCCTATAATTATCTATGAAAAGTATTCCTGGTCACTGTCTGGGTAACATAAAGAAAAGATAGAAAGGTGAGAGGACAAGGAGGAGGATTGCTGGTCAGATTACAGCGGCTGAAAGGAACCAAAATCCCCGGATAACAAAGCCCTCTATGGGGTTCTCTTAGAGCAGAAGATACAGAAATGTCATTACATAAACCTCCAAACAATGGATTGCTGATTTATCTATTGCTTTATTTTTCCATTTAGGAGAATGGGAAGATCTCTTCTACCTTTGGAATGTAGAGCTGTAGCCAGGCCAGGAACATTATTATTATCATTATTATTATACAGGATTTATATAGCGCCAACAGTTTGCGCAGCGCTTTACAATTTGAGGGAAGACAATACAGTTACAATACAGTTCAGAACAGGAGGAAATAGAGGGCCCTGCTCGTTAGAGCTTACAATCTAGAAGGGAGGGTAAAGTGAAACAAAAAAGGCAATAACCGTGGGGGATGGGTTGATGGAGAAAATGGAGGTACATTTATTAGGGGCTGGTAGGATAGGCTTCTTTGAAAAGGAGGGTTTTCAGAGATCGCCTAAAAGCTAAAAGGGTGAGAGATAATCTCACAGATAGGGGTAAGGAGTTCCATAGGATTGGAGAGGTTCTTGAAAAGTCCTGGAGGCGAGCATGGGAGTAGGTGACGAGGGAGCTAGAGAGCAGGAGGTTTTGAGAGGAACGAAGAGAGCGATTAGGTTGGTATTTTGAGACGAGGCTGGTGATGTAGCTAGGGGCTGAGCTGTGGATTGCTTTGTAAGATGTTGTAAGTATTTTGAATTTAATTCGTTGGGTGAGCGGAAGCCAGTGGAGGGCTTGACAGAGAGGAGCAGTGGACACTGAGCGATTGGTAAAGTGGATGAGTCTGGTGGCAGCATTCATGATGGATTGAAGGGGGGATAGCCTGTCTAGAGGTATGCCAATGAAAAGGGAGTTGCAGTAGTCGAGGTGCGAGATGACCAGGGAGTGAACTAAGAGCTTTGTTGTGTCTTTGGTTAGAAAGGGGCGTATTTTGGAGATGTTGCGGAGGCTGAGGCGGCAAGATTTGGACAGCGATTGGATGTGGGGTTTGAAGGAGAGTTCAGAGTCCAGGACAACACCTAAGACCTTGGCATGCGGGGATGGGCTGATAGTAATGCCATCGATATTGACAGAGAAATCAGGGGAAGGGGCACGTGGTGGAGGAAAAATTATAAGCTCGGTTTTGGATGGATTTAGTTTCAGGAAGTGGTGAGACATCCAGACCGATATATCTGATAGTAAATTAGTGATATGTGAGGGGACTGAGGGAGAGAGCTGAGGGGTGGATAGATAAATTTGGGTATCGTCAGCGTAGAGATGGTATTGGAAGCCGCGGGAGGCTATCAACTGACCCAGAGAGGAGGTGTAGATTGAAAATAGGAGTGGTCCAAGAACAGAGCCTTGGGGGACCCCAACAGCGAAGGGAAGAGGAGAGGAGGAAGTAGAATTGTACGCAACGCTAAAGGTGCGGTTGGATAAGTAGGAAGAGAACCAGTTAAGAGTAGAGTCATAGAGACCAAAGGCATGGAGTTTTTTGAGGAGGAGGGGATGGTCAACCGTATCAAAGGCAGCAGAAGGGTCCAGAAGTAGGAGTACAGAATAGTGTCCATTGGTTTTGGCCGTTAGTAAATCGTTTGTCAGTTTTAGGAGAGCAGTTTCAGTGGAGTGTTGAGGCCGAAATCCGGACTGAAGGAGATCAAGGAGGCTATTCTCGGCAAGGTGGTCGCACAGTCGGTTGTAGACTAGACGTTTGAGGAGTTTGGATGAAAAGGGGACCAAGGAAATAGGACGTAGGTTGTTCAGATCGGTTGGGTCCAGTGAGGGCTTTTTAAGTATGGGGCTGACTAGTGCATGTTTTAGAGAGTTGGGGAAGATGCCAGAAGAGAGGGAGAGATTGAAGATGTGGGTTAGAGAGCATAGAATAGGGCCAGAAGGTGAACGTAGCATTTGCGAGGGAACAGGATCCAGAGGGCAGGTGGTTAAGTGGACGTTAGCAAGTAGTTTAGCAACCTCATCTGTAGTGGCGGGGTTGAATGAGGGAAGTAAAGATCGCATCTGTGGGCATGAAGCATAAGGCATGGAAGGTATCTGAACAGCAACGATCTCCTTACGAATTGTATCAATCTTCTGTTTGAAGTGGTAGGCGATCTCCTGGGCAGTGAGTGAATCAGTGGGAGGGGGTAGTGGCGGACAGAGTAGAGAGTTAAAGGTATCGAAGAGTTGCCGGGGGCGTGATGACAGGCTGTTAATGAGAGTGATAAAATAGGTCTGTTTGGCAGTGTGGAGACTGGAATTGTATTTTTGGAGGGCAGATTTATATAGGTTGAAATCCTTCTGAGACCAAGTCTTACGCCATAGGCGCTCAAGAGCACGGCTATGCTTTTTCAGATTTCTAGTGTTATCTGTTTGCCAAGGTTGAAGGGGTCGGGCCTGATTTGGTGTGTGGTGAGGGGGGCCAGCGTGTACAGGGAGGCTAAGAGGGAGGCGTTGTAGACAGAAGTGGCTAAGTTGGTGCAGGACAGGGGTGCTATTTTGTCATAGAGGTGGTTGGTAGCAGAGTAGAGAAGAGAAGGGTTGAGATGGCGTAGGTTTCTGCGGGTAACTGTACGGTAGCTGGAGGGAGAGGAGGTGGAGGAGAGGGAGAGAGTGAAACTAATAAGGTGGTGATCAGAGAGAGGGAAAGGATTGTTTGAAAGGTTGTGTGGAGTGCATAGGTGGGAGAAAACAAGGTCAAGGATATTGCCTTCAGAGTGAGTAGAAGCATGTATCCATTGCTTCAGGTCAAAGGAGGAGGTTAGATTGAGAAGTTTGGAAGTGGTAGGAGTGTTAGTATTAATAGGGATGTTGAAGTCGCCGAGAATGATTGTGGGGATTTCGGAAGAGAGAAAGTAGGGTAGCCAAGCAGAGAAGTCATCAAGAAAGGTCGATACTGGACCAGGTGGGCGGTAGATCACAGCTATCCTTAGAGAAACAGGGGAGAAGAGACAAATGCAGTGTACCTCAAATGAGGAGAGTGACAGAGATGGAGGTGGGTGAAGTACCTGAAAGGTGCTATGTGGGGCTAGAAGGATCCCGACACCCCCTCCCTTGCGTCCATTGGGTCTAGGGGAGTGAGTCCAAAGAAGACCACCTTGGGATAGGGCAGCAGAAGACGAAGTGTCGGATTCGTGAAGCCAGGTTTTGGTGATGGCGAGTAGATTAAATGAGTTAGCGATGAAAAGGTCATGGAGAGAGGTGAGTTTATTACAGACAGAGTGGACATTCCAAAGGGCGCAAGAGAAAGGGAGTCCGGTCTTTGGAAAAATAGAGATGGGAACTAGATTGTGCTGACTGCGACTGCAGCCAGAGGGTGCAGGGTAAGTGGTGTGTTGAACATGGGCAAATGATGGAGGCCCAGGGTTTGGGGATATGTCTCCAGAGGTTAGGAGAAGCAGAAAGGTGATGGTGGTAATATGAGAGTGTGATTTATATGAAGGGACATGCCCCGGTGTCCTGGAGGATATGTGAGCATGTGGATTTAGAAATAGCAGGAGATGGTGAGTGCAGTAATAAGGTGAGGACAGAAGTGAGAGTGATATATATATAAGCTGTTGGGTGGGGAAGAGGGGTGAAGGAGAGAGAGTTTAAGGATAGAGGACAGGGCTGTCAGAAGAAGTGGTAGAGAGTGCATTTTACAAGGAGAGAGAGCTGAAGGGGTTTCAAAAAGATCACCTGCAGTCTATGTGGTGTATATCTCAGCCTTTCCTATATTCATTCACTTTGTACATTCTCTGAAGTGCAGATTCAGAAGTGTGTCCCACTTAGAGAAATCGCCCCCCACTTTGAGAAGAGAGCCCCCCGAGAGCAAATGTACCCCCCTGCACACGTGCCTTCCCCAAGTGATGTTCTTATTTTATACTCTTAGACCTGGGGTGGGGCTTATCCAATTAGTAATCAGGAATTGATAAATTAGGGCTGGACATATACTGCAGTTTCACTTCACAAAGATTTAAAGATAACTGGCAGATACCTCTAAAGGTTAAAGGCTATAATGGTTGTAAATTAAAGGTAAGAAAACATAGGAAGGATAGGCTACGGATGGATAAACAAGTAAGCATACCACATTAAACTGTATAGAAAACGCAGGGTACAGGAATATTCAGTTTGGGTTGCAGTCATAGATGGACATACCACATTAAACTGTATAGAAAACGCAGGGTGCATCCAATAATATACAGATTCCTAACAAGCAGTAACCAAGCTTTAACCCTTTCCCTGCCAGAGCCTTTTGTTTTCATTTTGGCACACATGATAAAATGCACATTTTAGGCCTGAGGATTACTTAAGACCCCCCCAACACATTATATACTTTCTGAGAGCCTGAGACCCAATAGATGAAAAGGATGGCAGCTGTAATTTTGCAAGTCAGACATTGTTAGTGCAACTGTATAGCAAACCCATATTTTCTGCAAATAACACAGTCATGTAATTGTAATGCACGCAAACACAATTTTGTTTACATTTTTTAAAGTAAGATATAAAAGAAGGGGTTCCATGGAGTACATAGATACCAGACATGTAAAGACTAAAAATGTGCATGTCTGTGAAATAGGAAAAAACAACGACATTAAATAAGCATGCCAATAAGCAATGGTTTAAAAGCATTTACAACTCATCAATTTAGAACAAATAATAAAAGATGACTTCAAAATTTTTATTCACACTCCAACAAATGTAGCAACATGTATGTGGTGCAATTGTCATTTTTATACGTCAGCACACAAATTCATATATACGTGTATGTGGGGGCGGGGCATTAAAAAGTCTGATTGTTTTTATTTATTTATTAAATATTACATTTTAAACTTCTTTTTTATTTAGATTTATCGCTATCAGAAGGAGGCCAATCCCCCCCATATGTAATAGCATAGTGCAGGAGACATGGGATCAGAGAAATGTTTGTAATTGGATGGTAAACCCAAAGCTGTGTTATAGAAGCTCCTAGCTGGGGGTCTGTGTCATACAACTCAACACCTTCCCAACAACCTCATTCATATCTTACTCTATCATTCATACATGCTGATTGGCTCCTATGTTGGATGTTGCTTTGCTGCCTACTTAGTAAGCAGTTTGTGGATTTCGCCTTTCCTGAATGTAGACAATGTATTAATTTATTCTGATTATGGGTGTGCCCTAATATAGATCTGAGAAGATATTGGTGCTCTGGAGTAGTGATGAGCCAAACAACCTCCCGGTTCAGTTCTCACCAGAACACCGCAAACAGAGGAAAAGTTTGTTCAAACAAGCAAATCCCATTGAAGTCTATGGGACTCGAACCTCAAAAATCAAACAGTATCACTTTGAAGGCTTAAATGCAAGGTATTGCCCCAAAAAAAGTGTATGGGGGTCCAGGTACTGACCTAGGGAACAAGTAGCAATGAAAAAAAAGTTTTTAAAAACGATCGATTTTAAAGGAGCACTGATTTTCTGATTTTAATGAGACTTAAAGTGAAACTATAAAAATGAAAAATTCCTTCAAATATCATGCCAGGGGGGTCCCCTGAATGTGCCTGTAAAGTAGTGCATCTCTACGATGTATGTAGTCTGCTGCAGCTATACTGACATTTCTAAAGCAAAAAATGTCATATACAAATATACATACAAAGTTCAAATCACATGTACAGGTGCAGAAAAATGTGGCCTTTGTTGTTGGTGGTGCCTGAACACCGTAACCAACCCCTCACAGTTACTCTTGCTATGTGCAGAAATGGGACTTGCTGGTAAGAATTCCATGCAAATTTGGAATCGCATGTGCTATACAAGTGCCAAAAATTGGGCCTTTGCGGAAGGTGGTGCCTGAACACCGTAACCAAGACCTCAGGTTTGTGATCCCTATAGAAAGATCCACAACTGAGCAAATGTTACTGTGGCTGATATCTACAGTGATCTCTATTCCTACAGGTCTGTGATCCCTATGGAAAGATCCAAAACTGAGCAAAGGTTACTATGGCTGATATCTGCAGTGATCTCTATTCCTACAGGTCTGTGAATATTATAGAATGTTGCAGAAACTGACCGATGAACAATACTGTGACTTGTATCTGATGTAAAGAAAGACAGCTCTCCCTTCCTCACACAGGAACCTTGGCCCTCCCTACACTGCTACTCACTCACTGGCACTATACTGTCTGATATGATGTAAAGAAATCAATCTCTCCCTACCTCACACAGGAACCTCGCCCTCCCTACACTGCTAGTAATGTCTCTCTGCACTGTCCGACTAAATAAAAAATTACTCTCTCCCTGCCTGAATCGTGTGCCTGTCCCGGTCTCATCGCCCGCACAATGACATTACACGCTGCGGCTGCGTGAGCACCCTTTATGTAGTGTGGGGTGTGTACTTGGCCCCTGAGCCATGATTGGCTAAAGGCAGCCTGCCTTCAGTCCAATCATGGCAGAGATCATTTGATTGGCCAAAGCATGAGGTCAGGGTGCATGCTTTGGCCAATCACATAACGTGCTGCACGCACGGCGCACATGCAGTGCATTATGGGAAACTCAAATTTCCCGCGAAGAAACACATTTGTTTGTCATTCGACGAACGATCTAATTAGCGATGTTCGAGTCAAACTTGCCTTTGACTCAAACTCGAAGCTCATCCCTACTCTGGAGAAGACATTCATTTCTTACCAAATGGCTTTTGGATAATTGGTTATTCAAGGTGTAGGGCCCTGCTAGTCTTCAGGGGGTTAGATTTTTATTGCATAATAAATGTGGAATATTAAATGTTATATGATTGTATTTAAAAATACAGGTTTATAATTCTCTGTGTGGTAAGCTTCGGTTTAAAATCCATTTAAAATAATTTCTCTGATCTCATTTGGTGTCCTGGGATTAGAATCCAAGGCTGATATATAATAATCTGATTTATTAAAAAAGTGCAGTGCTATAAGTGATAAATTGTGAGTAACACTCGCAAATAAAAGCCCTGATGATGTCAGGTATGACGAAACACGTTGGTTCTAACTTTGCACACATGCTACTACACATGCGCGGCGATGTTGGCCATCCTAATTACTTAATAGATGGATGCATCTATTACATGCTTCCGCCAAGTCTTATATATGTAAATGTTACTCTTATTTTGCACCGTGAGTGCATGCAGGAAACTGTTAGTTCCAGGAGCCACTGAGAGCAAAGCTTTCCCTTGTAAGTATAGAAGGTTTCTGTGTTTACAAGTGACAGCGAGGAGAGCCAGAGGTGGCGGAATGGAGCTCTGCCACATTCTGGCTGCAAAACTGGGTCTAAAGGGCACATGACAAGGCCTGGTGGGCCGGATTCAGCCATAGGCCTTGTGTTTGATATATGTGCTGTAGAGGGATGAATAAGCTGTTTCTGGTACTACTGGTAGTGGTACTGGATTGCACTTGTATTGGATTGGATGTATACTGGCTGGTTATCTTGAAGCTTTCCTTTTTATCAAACTCCAATCAGTGTGAAAGGGCAAAGTGGTGGTAAGCTGCTAACTGCAGATGTTGGTTACATTTTGTGATGCTTTGATTTATCACACATTTTTTTTTTTTTTGTGACCAGCATCGTCCAATGTACAGTGCAGTTACAGTACTTTGCTTGTGCATGCTTGGGGGCATGTAAGAGCAAGAAAAAATCCACTTATGTACAATAGGCAGACAGAGGGCAGTTAATATACACAAAATCATAATGATGATAATGACGATTGTAGCAATATGACTTAACTTGTTTAATCTGGTCTACAGCATTATACATTGAATCAATGTGTTACATTTACAGCATTCTTTTCCCCAGCATTGTTCCTCTTGTATTCAGCTCAGGTTTTAAAAGTAAAATGTAGAGTTTTGGAGAAAACATACACAATAATATTCCAGCACTGGAGGTCAATATGGCGAATATCTCCACAGCCACCATGTATTTCCCTCTGGTGCTCAGATAGGCCGGGATCATGGCAATCCAGACACTGCAGAACACCAGCATGCTGAAGGTGATGTACTTGGCTTCATTAAAACTGTCCGGTAATGTCCTCACCATGAAAGCCAGAACAAAACTCACAGCTGCCAGAAACCCCATATAACCCAACATAGAGTAGAACCCGATAACTGACCCTTCATTACACTGAATGATGATCTTCCCAGGATAGGAGTCCATGTCATACTCCTGAATTGGTGGAGAGATGGACAACCAGAGAATGCAATTCATAACCTGAATGGATGAGCAGAATAACATGACTGTATTGGGAAGTTTGACTCCCACCCATTTTCTACAAGAGCTTCCAGGTCTGGTGGCTTTGAAAGCAATGAAGACCATGATGGTTTTGGCTAGGATAGAAGATGCTGAGATGGTGAAGGGAACTCCGAAAGTGACTTGTTGCAGCATACAGGTAATATCCACAGGACGGCCAAGGAAGAGGAATACAGACAGGAAACTCAGTATGAGGGAGAGGAGCAGAATGAAGCTGAGGTTCCGGTTATTGGCTCTGACTATAGGAGTGCTCCGAAACCAAAAAAATAGTCCAAGTATAAGGAGAGATGTTGTAGCAAATATGACTGAAGATACAGAAAAAAAGAAAACTAGAATATCTTTCTCATATGATAAATACTCATTGACCTTGTCAATACAAATATTTTTAGCTTTGTTAGGCCATTCATTTTCAGGACACTTCTTGCAGTTTTTACTGTCTGTAGAGTAAAAATAAGTGAAAATAACATTAGGCATGGTACACCGAGAATGCAACTATATAACAATTTTGAAAATGTTTACAGTATTTTTTACTAATGTACCTTAAAGTTTTTTTTGAGCTAAGATGTAATATTAACCACTTCTGGACCGTAAGATTTCGCCCTTAATGACCAGGCCATTTTTTGTGATTCGGCACTGTGTTACTTTTACTGACATTTGCACGGTCATGCATTGCTGTACCCAAATAAAATTGATGTCTTTTTTTTCCTACAAATAGAGCTTTCTTTTGGTGGTATTTTATCACCTGTGCGATTTTTATTTTTTGAGCTATAAACAAAAAAACAGCAATTCTGAAAAAAAAAAAAAAAAAACAATATTTTCACTTTCTGCTATATAACATTCCCAAAATAAAAAAAAATAAAAAATGTTCATCATTTTAGGCTAATTAGTATTCTGAGTGATATAGAGAGCCTGCCTATTGCACGCTCCCACCAGCGCTTTCTACACAATTATATTATAGGTAATGTTGACCGTGATTAGATTTATATCCTGAAATACATAACTATAAATAATAATTGTATACCCAGTGATTACACATATAAAAGTGCATCGTATATAGTACATATGTGCCAATACAAAGTATCCATAAAAAAGTGATTTATATAGTTCAGAAAAGGTAAAAATGGAAAGACCAGCCGCCAGAACTTCTTCCCTGTGGGTGTGGAAAAGTATAAATAAAGCACCCCATGCTGTCAGAGGAATGAATGGATTGCCAGCTCACCAGATGCAGTCAATCTTTTTTAATATATAGCAATAGGATCTAATCACGCTTGTATGATCACCTTGATCAGGAAAGGAAAACTCAGACCAATCCTGCTGCTTCTTGGATAGATTATTCTGGACCCATGCCAATTATGCAAAAAACAAAAAGGAGATCGGACTCCACACAGTGCGTTATCTTAGTAACTTTATTGTCCAAATAACGGGCTGGCACAAAAAATAGTACTGACTACCTGCCTATATGCTCCGAGGGGTTCCCCACTAGTCTGCCAGAAGCAATGAGGTTCTCTGTGGAGTGTAGTGAATGTCAACGTGCGTTCCATTCACGCCGTGTAGCGTCACCACGTGTTGTCCAACTTACACGTTTCGTCATCAGAAGTGATATCTTCAGAGATTGGAAGACACATCGCACACTCTCTCTTTTATACCCCTTCCCCCACCTTCCTATCCAGCCCATACCAATTACAATATATAATAAGCAAGTAGATATCATGACAACGGTGGTATGTACCTGATTTTTGGGCAGGCTCAGAAGTCCCGCTCCTTAACTAATATCTGATAGATGCTATGCTAATAAACTTTATTTGAGACTTTAATTTAGTACTTAATAAATTATATATATATATATATATATATATATATTGAAATATATAAGTTACATTTATAAATATAAAAATATAATAATTGTAAATCTAAAAAGGAACCACTCTCCGATATATGACATAAAATTTTATAAAAAATCATAAAAATTCCATAAAAAAAAGAGTCAAATTGTATTTAAAATTGTATTTATTATATCAATATTCTAACATAACTTACATGGATAAAAAACAAACATTTGGCTAAATGTATAAAGGGGATCATCTAGTGAACATGTAGGGAAAGGTATAAATACTAACATGTTCTGAATCAAAAATGAATGTATACATAAATGTCTATGGGGCACTATAGGACAGGGCATTAATAATAAAACCATGTGCACAAATATAATTGGTTAAAAAAAACTATCAACCTTAAAATGTACATGAATACAATTAAAAAAATATGCAAATGTTATTAACATATGTCCATATACATAAACTACATTGACTACCATACATTCATACAGGTTCTGTATCAGGGAGATGTGAGTTGGACTAGGTTTATTTTTTATTTATTTTTAAGTTAAAATATTCTTTTTTCTGTCTTTCCCTTTTCTTTTTGCATTCATATTTATGCTCTCACATATCAGCATTTAATTCTATTGCATTATACTCGTTATATGTAATTATCATTTTTGTTATTACAAAATATTGTTTTTTTGGGATTTTTGTATATCCTTGTCTGTAACTGCATTTGCCTTCTTGTTGCTGTTCACTGGGCAGAGGGGGGGCGGGGGTGGTTGCATGCTTCTATTCCACCCGGCGCAGGTGGGGTCACACTATCCCTGGCTCCTTGGGTGGTTTTCCCCACCTCCTTTTGGCTGACTGGACCAGGTTCCTAGTTCTGGTTTTTGTCCTTGGCGCCGGTGGTTCCTTGACACCTGGTGCCGCCCCATAGCCGTTGGGTGGGGGGGCACCTTAGAGAGCTCTGCTGTCAGTGGCGTTGGCCTTTGGGGCTTTCCTCTCCTGGGAAGTGATGTCACCTCCCCCACTGGGGCAGCACTGGGCGCTGCTGAGTAAGGGGGGCATTATGGGACATCCATTTGCCGTCCATCAAGGGGAGGGAGCTTTCTGATTGTATAAAGCTCCCCCCCTTGTGTGTAATAAAAGGTAATCCCTTTCCCCTAGCTCACTCAGCTGCTGACAATCCTGTCATTTCTCACTGAGAGTGCAAGAGGTATGTTCCTTCACCTTATCTGCCTTATGGGCATTTATTATAAAGTACTAACACCTATACATATATGCTGACCTTCCTTGCTAGTAACTACTAAACAATATTGTTTGATTATACCTATACACATGCAGAGACACATTAAACCTTTTACTCTGAAGCATGTGCAGTATTTGTCACCCCACCTACTCAGTGGTAATATTCAATGGAACCGTCTGTATGCATGTCCCTACAATACATAGAGGTAGATACATTGAATTACTGCCCTATATATATGCTTTGTAGAATAAATCCATCTTATATTGGAGTCCCCCTTTAATAATGCCATTGGAGTCCCCCTTTAATAAGGCGGTCGGAATCCCCCTTTAATAATACCGTCGGAGTCCCCCTTTAATAATGCCGTCGGAGTCCCCCTTTAATAATGCCGTCGGAGTCCCCTTTAATGTGCCCTGATATTTTGTATAGTTATTATAGTATATACCTTTTATATATATATATATATATATATATATATATATATATATATATATACCTTTTGTATAGTTATTAGGGATGTGGACATCCCCACAACCCCCTCCCCCTTTTTTTTACAACACTTTCCTCGTATTCACAAGAAATGAGATCGGCTGTCAGTACATTAGGATTGATCAATTTTCAAATCCAGTGTACGGTATATACCATAGATTGTAGACTCTAAAACTTTCACACAGACTAAGTAATATACACTGATTTTATTATTACCAAGGAGATGTAGCAGAATACATTTATTTGCAAAATTTTATAACAGAAACTAAGAAAAACATGTTTTTTTTTTTCAAAATTATTAGGAAGTTTTGTTTATATAACAAATAATAATAATAAAAAAAAAAGTGGTGATAAAATATCATCAAAATAAAGATCTATTTGTGTGAAAAAAAATAATTTAAATGAGATTTGGGTACAGCGTTGCATGACCGAATAATTATCAGGTAAACTAGAGCAATGCTGAATAACAAAAAACACCATGAATGGTCATGAAGATCACGAACCTTCCAGAGGGAAAGTAGTAAAGAAATATAAAGCTTACCAGATCGGTTTGATATTTCTCCTTCTGAACATGGAGCACAATTATAACAACATGGGTGATATCCTTCTCTTACAGATTTTCTGAACCCTGGAAGACATTCCTCGGAGCATCGACCCCATGGGACCTAAGATAATATGGAATGATATGAACTATTCAAGAGCAAAACTACAGATATAATAGTGTAATATTACATTTTTGTTCTTGGGTTTAGAAATTGTTTAACCACTTCAGTTCCAGAAGATTTACCTCCTTCATAACCAGGCCATTTTTTGCAATACGGCACTGCGTTACTTTACCTGACAATTGCGCGGTCGTGCAACGCTGTACCCAAATAAAATCAATGTTCTTTTTTTTTGCCCCACAAATAGAGTTTTCTTTTGGTGGTATCTGCGATCTTTTATTTTTTTTCTCTATAAAAATGTTTTTTACTTTCTGCTACAAAACACATCTAATGAAAAAAATGTAAAATATAAAAATTTCTTCATCATTTTAGGCCAATGTGTATTCTGCGACATGTTTTTGGTAAAAAAAAAAAATCCCAATAAGAGTATTGTGATTGGTTTCTGCAAAAGTTATCGCATCTAAAAACTATGGGATATTTTTTATAGAATTCCTATTTATTTATTTTTACTAGTAATGGCGGCGAACTGCGACATTGCGGCGGGCAAATGAGACACTAAGTTTCACTTTTGACACTTTTTTGGGGACCAGTGACACTAATAAAGTGATCAGTGCTAAATAAATATGCATTGTCACTGTACTAATGACACTGGCTTGGAAGGGGTTAACATCAGGGGCAATCAAAGGGTTAAATGTGTTCTTACGGAGTGCTTGCTAACTGTGTGGGAGGTGCTTTAACGGTGGGAGTACAGAGATCCATGTTCCTGCTTAGCAGAAACACAGGATCTCTATCTTTCCTACTAACAGAACGGCGATCTGCCTTGTTTACATAGGCAGACCACCATTCTGCCTCTCTCGGGAACAATCTGGGGGTCCCGCCGGACCTGCTGATTTGCTCCTGCTGTGTCCAATCATGGTAAGAGTGAGTCAGCAGCGCTCCAGACACAGAAGTGCAGAATCACTTGCCTGTATGTGATTCTGCGCAGAGGAGACACCGCCCCGCTGTAAGCAAGGGGTTAATGATCTCTGATATGATATTGTCCAGTAAAAGTCAGTCATGCAATATAAAAATGACTCTCTCTGTGACACAAGGCTGGCCAATCCCAGAGCTGACTGGTATTGGATTCATTTACAGAATAATGCTTTGTAGCCAATGTGGTCATTTGAAAACTTTAGGCACAGTTGTTACGTTGCTCTTAGGACATCTCTACAGATCTTTTACTGACTTCCTATGTTCTTGCTTTGAACTTTGCAGCAACTTTCCTTCATTTGCACCATTTAGTTATGCTTTTGTGATTCCAAAAAGCCACCACCCACAGACCCTGACAACCACAGCTCAGGGTTGTCGGGAAGAGGCCCTTGCCCCCATCAATATGGGGACAAGGTGCTTTGGGGGGGCACCCTCCCTATGTTGAGGGGGGGGCACCCTCCCTATGTTGAGGGCAACCGGCCTAGTATGGTTCAGGAGGGGGGTTCGCTTGCTTGTCCCCCCTTTTCCTGGCCTGCCAGGCTGCATGCTCGGATAAGGATCTGGTATAGATTTTGGGGGTACCCTACACCATTTTTAAATTTTGGAGTGGAGTTCCCCTTAAAATCTGTATGTTTAAATTTTGGGGGGGACCCCATACCATTTTGTTTTTAAATTCTGTCATAGGGTCCCCTTTAAAAACCTAAATACAGGGCACTATCACCCCCTTCCAGCCCAGACCAATTTTCAGCTTTCAGTGCTCATTGGCATCTATGGGAAATTTTGGTCAGCTTGGCATGGCACTGCTCCCTGTCTTTAACATTGGTGTCTATGGGAAATCTTGGCTAGCTTGGCATGGCACTGTTTCTGAACTATAAGTGACAGGGACACAAAACTTGGGGAGCACCGAGAGGGGACCCAGGACTACAACATATCCATACATTTAAAAGTGGGGTATAACCTGAACACTACACTGACTGCACTAAACTGACTGAACACACTATCCTAACTACCTGCCTAATCTCCATTGTCACACACTATACATGGCTGCCATCTAAGCAGCAGCCTTATATAGTATAGGCATGGATTTAGTCCCTGAGCTATGATTGGCCAAAAGCACCCTGTCTTTTGGCCAATCATTGATCTAACAGGACATTAAGCTGGTGATTTGCCAAAGCATACGGGTCAGGTGCATTCTTTCGTCAGTCATCAGCAATCAATGCATTGCAACAGTGCAGTGCATTATGGGGCACTCATCGGCGGATGAACTTCCTGCTGAGCACCCCATTTGATCTGCGAACACACGATCAGCTGATGTTCGAGTCGAACTTACGTTTGACTCAAACACAGAGCACATCTCTAGCTGTCACTATCTAAAAGGTTCAGCTATACTGATTGTTTTTGCATGAAAGATTTTAATTGTTTCTTTTTTTTTTTTTTCCAAAAAATTTTTATTGAAAGAATTATAACAATATAAAGAATACATACAGTCTCTTATAAGTCAACGTATAGACAGTACATACAATGTACAGCAACATAGCTTATTGAAAAAAATTATTACAAATAATCCAAGAGAAAACGAGTATCAACGTAAGACACGTATTGAAAGGCTTGACCTTTTAACAAACAGGAGACTCAACAGGAGTGGCCTTTAATACTAAGGCAATAGAAAAGCTAGAGACAAAACGAGTGTCAACTTGAAGCTCAATTGTATCAGATTGGAAGTACTATTCTAACCATAGTACAATAAAGTAGATAACTGTAGGCACATCTCGGTGTATGTGACTTTGAGGTAAAACAAAGGGGGTATGTTGCAAGATATCAACTGGGTTGTTAGAGAGAAGTTGATATGATAATAAATGGAAAGAAATGTAAAACATTTAAGACTATATGTAAGAGTAAGATGATTTGGTGGGAGGCGACCACTCCGGGGAGAAGAGGTCACCTACTCATCAAAATTGGGGAGGGTAGGGGGTGGGGGGAGGAAGGGAGGGAGAGGAAGGGGGAAAGGAGGGTAGGGAGTCATCGGTCTCCGCCTTGCCAGCCTGGGGGGGTTGAAAAACAATATGGTGACCGAAAATGAGAGATGGCAGTATATGGGGTTGGTGTTAGGCTTACCGCATTGTGCTCTGTAAACCCCTCTCACTTACAGCCCTTGTTTAGGGGCGAGAGGGGTCTACCGATGTGCTGTCGGTCTTGGTGTGTGTGCGAGAAGCCAAGGGTAGTCATGATGTATGAGGCAAAGTATTAGAGGGAAAGAAAGTCATATGGTGGAAACTGAAGGATCAGTCATAAAAGTGGGAGTGATGGTTAGCAATGCATGGTGTTGTGGGTCTCGAAATAATTTCCAGGGAGCCCAAGTGTGAGCATAGGAGATTGTTCTATCTCGAGCGATCGCAACAAGTTCTTCTAATCTAGCAATTTTGTCCATTTTGTGAAGCCATTCCCGTTTATGTGGAATTACATCTGATTTCCAGTGGATTGGTATGCATGCTTTGGCTGCATTGAGTAGGTGTGGAGAGAGAGATTTGCAGTACCTGTAAGGTGGGACAATAGTATAGTTCAGGAGGTATTGCGCAGGAGAGAAAGGGATATCAATTTTTAGGTCTTTCGTGATGGTTTCATGGATAGATAACCAGAATGGTTGTATTTTTGGACAGGACCAGTAGATATGAATGAGTGTCCCTGTATCAGAGTGGCATCTCCAGCAAGTGTCAGTGATATCTGGGTTGTATTTATGTAGGAGTGAAGGGGTCCTGTACCATCTAGTTAGCAACTTATAGCAATTTTCTTGTGTGGATACATTGAGGGAACTTTTATGGGCAATGTGACATAGATTTTGCCATTCTTTTTCAGACAAGGAGAGGTTGAGGTCTGATTCCCATCTGGGCTTAGCTTTGTTAGTGTGTTCTTGGACTTCCGAGACCAGGAGATTGTATGTTACCGAAATAAGATGGCGTTGTGGAGTGGTGCTTGTACAAAGCTTCTCGAATGGGGTGAGGTCTCTGGAAAGGGCCCCATTATGATTCAAGGATTTGAGAAAATGTCTAATTTGAAAGTAGGTCCAATTGGGTATGGGGGAAGGCGTGGTGGGTGATTTGATCTGGAGGCGTTCTAAGAGGGATCCTTTGTCGAAAAAGCGGAAAGCTTCAATGGAGTCGTTATTCCAATAATCCCGTAGGAATGAGGAGGACATACCCGGAGGAAAGTCTGGGTTGTGTTTGATTGGGGTCAGGGGGCCTGGGGTTGAGGAAATAGATGCTAGCTTGCAGGTGTCTCTAAAGGAGGATAGGGTGGTATTCAAGAGGGGATGTTTCTTTACGGATATAGGTGTGTGTTCAGAATTGAGCCACACTAATGAATTGAGGGGAGTATTGCAGAAGGATTTCTCAAGTATCACCCAATCTTTGTTGGGTTCATGTAGAAACCAGTCCAAAATTCTAGTTAGGTGACATGCCCAGTAATACTTTTGTAAATCAGGCAGGCCGATGCCTCCATCTAGTTTGGGTTTTGAAAGTAGCGCGAAAGAGAGCCTGGGTTTTTTTTGACACCAGAGGAATTTGGAGCATAAAGATTTGAAGGAGGCAAAGAAGGATTTTGGGATTTTGATGGGGATAGCTTGAAGGAGGAATAATAGACGTGGTAAAACATTCATTTTAAGGATGGCGGCTCGTCCAAACCAAGAGAAATGTGGTCTGGACCATTTCTTAACGTCGTCTTTGATTGCTTGAAGAGCTGGGAGAAAGTTAGTGGGGAATAGTTCGTTCAGATTATTCGTGAGGTGAATGCCTAGGTATTTGATGGAAGATTGGGCCCATTGGAATGGAAAGTTCGATTTACATTGGTCTACTAATCTTTTGGATAGGGTAATGTTGAGGGCGTTTGACTTTGAGAAGTTTATCTTAAAGTTGGACAGTTTCTGAAAAAGTTTAAATTCTTGTAAAAGTGACGGGATGGAGAGGAGGGGGTCGCTAAGAAATAATAAAATGTCATCAGCAAACGCTGCTATCTTATACGTACGATGGGAGATGGTTATGCCAGAAATGTTCGGGTTTAGATCAAGTGTACGTAAAAAAGGTTCCAAGGTAAGGACAAATAGAATTGGTGATAGGGGGCAACCCTGCCTAGTCCCGTTTCCTATGGAGAAGGCGTCCGATAGGCTTCCATTGACTCTGACACATGCCTTAGGTGCGGAGTACAGAGACAGAATTAGAGTGAGTAATCGGTCCGGAATGCCAATGTGTTGAAGGATCTGCCTCATGTAACTCCAATCTAGCCTATCGAACGCCTTCTCGGCGTCGAGGGATAGCATAAAGCCCTTTACTTTATGAGAGGTCATCCAGTGATGGATATTAATAGCTTTAACCGTGTTGTCACGAGCTTCGCGGCCGGGGACGAATCCCACCTGATCTTTGTCTATTAGCATCGGGACCAGGGGTAGCAGTCTATTTGCGATAATTTTGGCGAAAAGTTTGATGTCTACGTTAAGTAGAGAGATGGGTCTGTAGTTAATTACTGAGGTTGGGTCTTTGTTATCCTTTGGTATTACTGATATATGTGCGTCAAGCAATCTGTGATGGGGATAAGGGGGAGAAGCTAGCGAGTTAAAGGCTTTTAGCAACGGAGATGATAGAAGGTCTGTGAAGGTTTTGTAATATGGGGCTGTGAAGCCATCTGGGCCTGGGCTTTTTCCTGCTTTTAGCTGAGAAATAGCTAGCTTGAGCTCTTCCTCTGAAAGGGGTTGTTCCAGGTTTTGGGATTGGGAATTGTTAAGAGTTTTAGTGTGGGATTTCTGGAGGAAATCTTGTATGAGGGAGTTCTGGGTGTGAATCGGGATTGAATGACCTAGGTTATAAAGCTGGGTGTAATACTTCTCAAATTGGTTTGCGATGTCTGGGGTTTTGACAAAGGTGTGTCCTTGGGTGTCTTTGATCAAATGTATGGAGGATTTGGCTCTTTTTTCTTGGAGGGCTTTAGCGAGGAATTTACTACTCTTGTTTCCAAACTCGTAAAATAATTTTTGTTGAAGGATAAATTTACGTTTAATTTTGATGTGAAGTTCCTCTAGGAGGAGTTGTCTGTTATGCACTAGTTCAAGGTACGTGAGGTGTGCTCTGGTGCTTTTGTGATTTTTTTCTAAGGAGTGGATTTTATTAATAATTGCTTGAGTACGTGCTTGATGCGCTTTCTTCTTTGAAGATTTGAGAGAAATAAGAACTCCTCTTAGTGCACATTTATGGGCTTCCCAAATCGTAATGGGGGAGATGTCATTAGTGGTATTTTCAGAGAAGTATTCTGTAATTTTGTTCCTCAAATATTGGATGTCGGGTTCATGAGTGAGAAGCGTTGAGTCTAACCTCCAAAACTTGGTATAAGAGAAATCTCCAGGGATTGAGATTGTCAGGGAAACTGGGTGGTGATCGGAGATTAGCATTGGATCAATTGTGGCCTTTTTGATCAGGGGTAAGTCTTTTTGGGACAGGAATAGATAGTCTAACCTGGAATATCTTTGGTGAGGAGAAGAGAAAAATGTGAAGTCTTTTGTGGAGGGGTTTAGGGTACGCCAGGTATCGTGTAGGAGTAGTTCTTGTTTAATTGTTTCAACTAGTCGTCTGCCAGTATACATGACAATGTAAAATGCTTTGTGTGATATTTTGCTACTTGATTTTTTTTATTTGCGTTTTGGAGCCACTTATGCAGAAATCCACGTAGCTCCAAGAGGTTTTTAAGCTGTGCTTTTTTTTAACTATATACAGTAACTGCCAATTTCTGATTAGGGGGAGTTACTGCTTGCAACTTTTTTCATTCTTTTTCTAGTCAGATTATTCATAAAGACTGGGTAGGATCTGGCCATGGTGATCATTTCAGTGTTAAGTCTTTTATCTTCTCCTGAGCCCTGGAGTCGGGGTCCTTCTATGAGTGTCTATGTCCTGGTCTGTGTGATGAGGAGGGGGTTAGCTGGTAGTAATCCATCACATTCAGCTGGACTTGTTCTGTAATGTAAAAGATGGTTTGTAGGTCATCGGCCTTTTTAGTATAATGAGTGATGGAAACATATTCCAGCATTTATATCCACACAGCCAGCACTGACACCTTAACCTCCCTGGCGGTCTGATTATGTCCGGATTTCTGTGCTAAAAGCGGTTCATTGTTTTGCACGGAAATCTGTTGTTTTATATATTAAAACTCACCTTCCCCTGCGATCCCCCATCATCCTCCTACTGTCCTACCGCTGTGTGCTCGGCCGATGCCGTCACCTGACTTCCGATTCCCTCCTCTGAGAGAGTTGCGACGCAGGGGATGGAAACACCAACAAATTAAAAAGTGTAAATACACCAAATGAGATGATAGAAAGCTGTGATCCTAACGCATTACACTGTATCATCCCATTTCACCACAGGATTTCACCTGGTGACTTTTCCAGTGCCCTGCCTGTGCTTTTCCAGTTCTTTTTGCCTGGAAAATTGAGAATGACCATGGCGTCAAAAAAGCGTTCTTTTTGCGCAAAATCGATTTTAGACAAACTGGAAAACAGCAACAGCGAAGCTGAGTTACTTGAAGAATCGAGCGATAGCGATTCATGGCAAAATTCATCATTAGGTACGGAAAGTGATGACAGAGATGATTCTGATGTCTCTTTCTGGCACATAGCTCTGTTGGAAATTCTGAAGAATCATTTGATATACTTCCCAAATTCCACAAGCGATGTGCCAGAAACAGACATCAGAATCGTCGCTGTCGTCACTTTCTGTACCTGATGACAAATTTTCCCATGAATCGCTCGCTATCGCTCAGTTCTTCAAGTAACTCCGTTTAGCTGTCGCTGTTTTTCAGTTCATCTAAAAGCACTTTTGTGCAAAAAAAAAATACGCTTTTTAGACGTCATTGTCGTTCTCTATTTTCCAGGCACAAAGAACTGGAAAAGCACAGGCAGGGCACTGGAAAAGCCACCAGGTGAAATCCTGTGGTGAAATGGCATGATACAGTGTAATCCGTTAGGATCACAGCTTTGTATCATCTCATTTGGTGTTTTTACACTTTTAAATTTGCCTCCGGTTCCTCCCGCTCGCAGGGAAGGGAACTGGAAGGCAAGTGCTGGCATCGGCTGCGCACAGAGGGGGAAGAGAGTGTGAGGAGGATGGGGATGACAGAGGGGAGGACGGCGGGGGATTGCAGGGAAGGTGAGTAATGTTCTGGGGTAATCCCGAATGTGGCTCTGGGTTACCGCTTTTGGTACTGAATGTTAACCCCCGAGCCGCACTCGGGAATACTGCCAGAGGGGTTAACCTATTCATGACCATGCTATATTACTACAACATGTCACACATTGCCTGGGGGGCGTCTATTGTTGCCCTCCCATGATTGCGCTTTGTGGTTCTTTACCATGTGATCAGCTGTGTCCAATCACAGGTGATCACAGTGTAAACAGGATTTGTCTGTTATCAGCATTCCTCTCCTCACGCTGACAGCGTGTGAGGAGAGCTGATAATTGGCAAATCCACACAGGGGACAGCTACACTGATAATCAGGGCACTGTTCATCAGTGTCTTGAGATTAATAGTGCAGCCACAACAGTGCCAATCAGTGCTGCCAATCAGTGCCCACCAGTGCTGCTAGTCAGTGCCAATCTGAGGCCACCAGTGCTGCCAATCAGCGGCCAACAGTGCTGCCTGTTAGTACCTATCAATGGTGCCTAACAGTGCCACCTATCATCGCCACATATCAGTGCAGCCTCATCAGTGCAGCCTAACAGTGCCCATCAGTGCAGCCTCATCAGCGCATATCAGTAAAGGAGAACAATTACTTATTTACAACATTTTGTAACAGAAATTTAAAAAACAAATTTCAGTCTTTTTTCAATTGTTTAGCAAAAATTTAAAAAATAAATAAAAAACAGTGGTGATTAAATACTACCAAAATAAAACTCTCTTGGTTTAAATAAATGTCAAAAATTTAGTTTGGGTACAGCATTGCATGACCGCACAATTGTGAGACAACCCTGAAAGCTGAAAATTGGCCTGGTCAGGAAGAGGGCGAAAGTGCCCAGTAGGCAAGTGAGTAATCTAATCACCATGGAATGAGTCAGGGCAGATGTTGGCCTTCTAAGAACAGGATGGGAGGAGGGGGTTGGGTTTTGTCTGGAGATGAGCTTTATGCTTTTTGTTCTGGATCAGCTTTATCAGAGTACCTCACCTTGTCACCTTTCCATGATATTTCCTCTGGTTCCAGTGCAAGTTGCTGATCCTCTGGTAGGGACCCATCAAAGTGGCCCACATACATCCAATAGATGCCTTTTTTACATTCTGTTTGTATTATACAATTTGCAATTTCCAGTGGGATGGGAAGCTCTCCTTTATTATTAAAAAACATTACCCTGCCATTCTGATCCTTGTACTGGACTTCTTTTACATAGCGGGACAGCTTGGAAAAATTAAGAGATGATTATAGGTAACAAGTATATGGAACATTTAATAACTTTGATTATAGATTGCTGGCTCAGCCTCATCTTGAATATGCGGTTCAGTTTTGGTCACCAATCCTTAAGAAAAGATGTTAATGAATTAAAAAGAGTTCAGCTAAGGTCAACAAAATGGAGGGGGGCGTGCCCAAAAGCTGAACTGTATGGATGTGTGAGCCCATGGCTTTGTCCGAACCCGCAGTATTATCGCTCCTAAAGCGGTTCTTCATAAGCTCAGGTTGGCCCCATCTGTTAAATTGGAGGGACCTCCCGCACCTGCTCCTCCAACCCCTCAGAGCCTCCATTCTTTCTTCCGGCCCCCAGCATCGGAGCTGTCCTGCAACAGTGCAGCCAAGATGGTGCTAGACTTCTCCAGACCAGCATCCAAAGGAGCAATGCTTCACGCGCTGGATGGTGCATACCAGCCATCTACTCCATCTGCTCTGGATCAGCAATCCCAAAGTCTATCTCCATGTTCTCTGAGTATAAGTCTTCAAATGACAAGCTGCTGTGCTAGGCCTGCAATGTCTCTCTGTACCTTGATGCACTGTAGTCACTCTGTGATATCTCCTGCCATCTTACCTCTCTCCCCCACCATACCACACCATTCAGGGCAAAATCACCCCTGAGAGAAGGGGGCCCTCTACCTCTGTTGCTTTGAGACCAGACTCCTTAGTCTCTAGTACTTCTAAGCCATAGCAAATTACCAGATCCCGGGATCCCAGCCTCACCAGGGAGAAGGTCCAGGATGTCTCTATCCTGTTGGCATCTTGCTTCACGGCCATCAAAGTGTTCATAGCATGCCTGAGATTCAGTTCTGGCCTTTCTGGCCTCACTCTCCCCCTCTCACTCTCAGGCCTGGTATGAACACTTCCTCTACCTATGCTATTGCTGGTTTGCCTTATAGCTCTGGAATTAACATGACTACTCAAACTCCAATTCTACATGCACAACCATCCTTTCCAATACCTCCGCCTGCTTTGGATGTCACTGTGCCTCTTGCACCATGAGACTACTTAGAATCTTTTCCCACTAAAGGTGATTTCCACTATTTACTCTCTGACATCAAAGAAACCTGCTGTATGGAAATTAAGGCTCTACAAACAGATCTGCATCATCTTGCAAACAGAGTGGAAATGGTGGAGAAATATCTACAAATTATGAGAATGGATGTCCACAAAACGCAAAATCCTGTCTCTGATCATCATCTGATTCTGTGAGATATGCAACACCATGTGGAAGATCTGGATAACAGAGGGCGAAGATACAACATCCACATTTGGGGTCTCCCTTAACCTGAGGAACCAGAAGATCTTAAGGATAAATTGCAAACCCTTTGGGTGAACCTTCTGTAATGGAACCACGCCCCACACTGTGTTTGTGGGCTTCCATCAGTATACATCCTCCAGTCTGAACATAAGTATCAGATATTAGAGCTCCCTCATACAAAGCTAGCAGACAACTTAGCTTGTACAAGTTATGGAACCTTCTCCTTTATTAAACAGTCTCACACAATTTATACATACATGAGGACATCCCCCTCCTGATCAAATTACCCCACCAGGTCACGGGCCTGATTACATTATCCTATGCAAATTAAATTGTATACAGAAATATAATTAACATATCTAAGGAACAACCAACACAAACAGTATACTATTTCCAGTCAGCAACTAACAGATGACAGTGATTCAATCAACCTAAGCCAATTAACTAGCAGACTGCTGTCCTCGAGTTCATGCAATACAATACACATTATCATAAGGGTAAACACAGAACCCATTGTAGATAACAGGTGAGTACATCAGCATATTCAACAATGAGTGGAATACAGGTGTTGGAGCTGATGATATTAGCATCTGCTATGAGTCTGACTGTGTGAAGCAGTCTTCATATGTTTCTTGAGATATATGTTTGATAAATATTACTGTCCCATTTAAAGTAATCCAAACCGTATTCTCAGTGTCCATTAAGTACCTGTCTTTCACTCCCAGTGACAGTGAGTATTGTCATACCTTCCTCTCATGATATTGAGCTGGATAGAGCCCATAGGGCTCTAAAGATTCGAGGCCCACCTTCACGTCCATCTGCTGGGTCCACTCCTACACCCTTAAGGAGGACATTATGTGTAAAGCGAGAGCGACTTGTAATATTCTTTTTGAAGAGACCCTGATACAATAATTTCCAGGTCTCTCCTGGATCACCCTACAAAAGAAAAAAAAATTCTTAAACCTCTTTTGTCTCTTCTGCATACACGCAGCATCATCTTCCAGTGGGCTTTCCTTTTAGTCTCACAGCCTGGACCAGTGGGAAATCTGTGACCATGAGGGTCCCGGAAGACTTACCTGTCTTTTGCAAAACCCTAGACATACCTCAGCCAGACTTGTCTGTTTGAGATATTCTTCCACCCTTGCCTATGCCTTATGTGGTGTGGTGAAAAGCACACACCAAAGAAACATTCCAGAATGTCTGATTCCCCCCGCAAGATTTCAAAACACCGCCTGGCCTAAACACCTAAGGATGAACCCCATGCAAAAATGTGAAAAAACAAACAGCATGGGGTCCCCCCAAGATCATACCAGACCCTTATCCGAGCACACAGCCTGGCAGGCCAGAAAAGGGGGGGGGGACATGCAAGCACCGTCTTCCTGAACCATACCAGACCACATGCCCTCTGTCTCCCACCCCAAAGCACCCTGTCCCCATGCTGATGGGGTCAAGGGTATCTTCCCCACAACCCTGGGCTGTGGTTGTGGGGGTCTGCGGGCAGAGGGCTCAAGATCTGAAATCTTAAAAACAAGGGGGTCCCCAGATCCCGCACCCCATGTGAATGAATATGAGGTACATTGTACCCCTACCCATTCACCAAAAAAGAGAAAAAAAAATAAAAACATTAGACAGTTTATTACATTTAATAAAAAAATTAAAAAACAATGTCCTCCATTGTAGATCTGCCACTTTTTGCCTCCATTGTAGATTTGCCGCTTTTGGACCAAAAAAAAAAAAAAAAACGCTCTGTCGTCCATAAAGGCTGACCACCTACTGCAATCTCCCCCTATTGACAGTTCTGAAATAGGTAAGGGGCAGAGCCACCTGGCAACATCACTTGGGGGCCCAGCCCCCTTGTGATGTCACCGACTGGTGCATGCTGGGTCAGTGACATCACAAGTGGGTGGGTCCACCAAGTGACCTCACCAGTTGGCAGAGGAGGGAAGAACTTCCCCTGCCCAAAAGGTCCCACCCCTCCATTTTGCAGGCATGTGGCCTGGTATGGTTCAGGAGGGGGGGCGATCGCTCGCCCCCTCCCCTTTCCTGGCTTGCCTGGCTGCATGCTCAGATAAGGGTCTTGTATGGATTGTGGGGGGGACCCCAGGCCACCTTTTTATTTTAGATAGAATTCCCCTTAAAATCCATACCAGACCTATAGGGCCTGGTAAGGGCTGGGGGGAGGGTCTACACCGTTTTTTTTTCTTTGTTTTTTTAAATAGCCGAGTGCAAGGCAATTGCAACCGTGAGTCAATGTAAATATGATTTGACTTTTTTTTATATTAGAAATGTAATTTTTGCTGCAGCATGTTCTATACATGCTACAGATGTGCCACTTTACAGGCAGACTAAGGGGACTCACCAGGCACTATATTTAAAGGATTTCTTCATTGTTATTGTTTCACTTTAAGCATCAATAAAATCACTGCTCTTTTAAAAACTATCATTTTTTAAAAAACTAATTTTGCATTGACAAATGTTCCCCAGGGTAGTACCCAGACCCCCATATCTTTTTTATGGCCAATTATTTGCATATAATCCTTCAAAATGGGCACTTTTGATTTCTCATGTTCGGCTCCTATAGACTTTAATTGAGTTTTAGGTTTGGGGCAGAACTTTCCCCCTGTTTGGGTGTTCTGCTAACATGGGGGGGGGGTTCCACCCATCTCTACCACAAGAACAGGAGGAGGTGGTTGTTGGGGGTCTTGAATTAAAGACTGCCCCTTTGAGAAGGGAAGCAAGAACAACTGGATGTATTCAGAGAGAAGGGGGAAATTTTAGGTTGTAAGAAAATGGTCAGATTTGGGAAATTATCCTGTAGGGACAGATAAATTGAGGGCCCAACTTGGTGGAATGATGTTTCAGTCTCACATATTTAGCAGACAGCCAAATTCTTTCTCCAACTGCATATGAAGCTATGTGGCACCTTTGTTTATCAGAATACAGTTTATATTTACCCTCTGCCTTTTGTAAGAGTATGCAGATCTTCCTCCAGAAGGTACACCAGAAGGAGGCTGCAGTGTGGGAGAAGTACATGGATGGTAGCTGTCGGGTACCTGGTAGGAGACTGAATTGATGAGTTTGGCCTCTTTTGTATCTCCTGCCCAGGCCCCACAGAATGTGGAACAGATGGAGCAGAGGGAAAGAAAGAACAGGAGTGCTGGCAGGTGTTGATAGCAGAACTTGCAGCAGGAGATGTAGGCTTGAGAAGTCAGACAGAGCCCCAAAGCACCTTTTCCTCATGTTGATGGTGACAGGGGCCTCTTCCCCACAACCCTGGGCTGTGGTTGTGGGGGTCTGCAGGCAGGGGGCTCATCAGAATCTGACACTCCCTTTTAACAAGGGGCACCCAGGCCCCCCCCCCCCCATGTGAATGGCTATGGGGTACCCCTAATCATTCACCAAAAAAAAAAATGAATAAAACACACCATTTTTGACAATTCCTTTGTTAAAAATAAAAAAGTCCCTGATGTTGATCCATTGTCAATCACGATACCCGCCACACCATTGGACCTAAAGAAAAGCTCCACCCGCGATAAAGGCTAACCACCAACTACCTGCTCCTCCATTTGACAGTTCTTATATAGGTAAGGGGCAGGGTCAACCAGTGACATCACCTAGTGACACCGCCCCTTGTGACATCACCGACCCAGCACACACCTATCGGTTACATCACATGGGGCGATGCCACCAGGTGACGGCGTCAGGTGGCTGCGCCCCTTACCAGGGAAAATCTGCTCCCTTGTTGCTGAGGGAACCTGAGAATCCAGACCTGTTGGAGCAATGGTGAAGCAGGCAGACAGTGGTTAGACTTTTTTGCAGGTGGACCTTTTTTTCCCTGATCCGACACTGGCGGCGGGCGTTGTGATAGACGATGGATCTACATTGGAGGACATTGTTTTTTTTATTTTTAATAAAGGAATTGTCAAAAACTGTGTGATAGTCTTTTTGGGACAATGTACACAGTTCTGCTGACAATATGAGCCCCAAGAGTTGAATTCCCCATTAAGACAGTCAAACGGAGGGTTGTGTTGTTACAACCATGAAAATTCAAGGATTACAGGCAGGAATGGAGAGATAAGATCATTTCCTCCCTGTGGAGTGCACCAACCTGTCGGTGACTGTGGTGGTCTTGAACTCCACTAAATCTTTTTTCTAGTGGTTGTCTGTTCAGAGTGTTGATGTTCAAAGGTCTTGATTTGGGAACAAAAGGAAAATGGTTCTTCTTGGCAAAGTATGATCCAGAAACATATTCACTGTTCCTAAATGCACAAAAGCCTCACCGGATACAGAGTTTGAGGCTAACTGGAAGGTTGCAGGTACCATTATCTTTGTTTTGTAGAAAGGACTCGTAAGGTCTAACCCAGCCCCTCCAACATAGGTTAGACCTCCCTTTTTACTGGAAGGGAAGGTAAAGCAGATGACACATGTTCATTCCGTACACAACCCAAGCATAGGCCCAATGAGTGTCTCCTTCGTCTCTCTGTTTCAGTCAAGTAGAGATGATGAAGTCCATGGGCTCTACAGGTGTCATGAATTCAACAGAAGATTCTGATTTAGACCCTGGTGGTGGTTGGAACTTAGACTAAACAGTGAACTGGCTGAGGTGGCTTGTCAGTTCTTAACTCCTGACACCTTTTATGATAGCGAACATCCAGACAGATACAGCTCTATGGACTTTTAAAGGTCATATAGTAGATCATTATACACCAGTTCCTCTTTGATGCGATCTGTGAAACCTCTGCAAAAAGCTGTACAAAGAGCACCGGCATCCCACTTAGTCTCAGCAGCCAATGTGTGAAACTCAATAGCATATTGTGTCACAGTTCTGATATCTTGTTGTATGTCCAAGAGTGATTATTTATTGACTGAGATCCTGCTTGTGACAGGTGTCATTTTGGTTGGGGGGCCCGTGTAACCCAGCTTACCTGAGAGAGGTTAGAAAATTCCTCTCTCAGCTCAACTCAGCTTATGTGTAAGTCACCCTGTGTCTATTAGGGGCACAGGGTGACCGAGAAAATGATGGACAGCTACTTAATGGACACTGGGAATGTGGTTTGGATTACTTCAAATGGGACAGCAATATTTATGAACAATATCTCTCAAGAAATCTATAAACATTAATTCAACTGTATCAGAATGATGGGACGTTGTATGAGCTTTGCCTCATAGACTATTGTAGGTAGTAGCCAGGCCGTCTGCTACTGGGGTCTTCTGCTATTGTCTGTTTAATTAGGTGTTCTGTGTTTATACTTAGGATAATGTGTAATTTACTTTGTTTTAGCCTTGTTGCCAGCCAGTCTTGCCACCAAGGTTGGTTTAAGTGCTGAGTAAATTAGCATGTCAATTAAATCTCTGTAATTTTTTTAGTTGCTAGTGGGGAAGTAGAATAGTGTTTGTGTTGCTTGTTCCTTAGGCCCCTTTCACACGTGTCCGTTCTGCCGACAGACTCAGTTTTTTTCAGCGGGGATTGATCCGCCGATTCCCGCTGAGCAGGCGGATGGCAGCTCTGTCTCCACTCTGTGTGCAGAGACAGAGGTATCAAATCCCTGCTGTCCTCTAAGGGGGAATCGGATGAGAATGGACCGCCTGTCCGGTCTTATCCGATCCGATCCACCAGATGGATGTAAAATAGGGTTTCCATCCGTCCGGATTTGACGGACAGGATCGGGTTTCGGATGTCAGCAGACATGTCTCCGCTGACATCCGTTGCCCCATAGAGGTGCATGGGGCATCCGTTCAGATACGCCTGAAAAACTGACAGGTGGATCTGAATGGTCTGCATGTGTGAAAGGGGCCTAAGTAGTGATGGGTCAAACACCCCCCTGTTCGGTTCGCACCAGAACGTCTCAAACAGGGAAAAAGTTCTAGCGAACATTCAAACTCTGTGGAACACAAACATGAAAAATCAAAAGTCCTCATTTTAAAGGCTTATAAGCAAATTATTGCCATAAAAAGTATAGGGACCCAGGTACTGCCCTGGGGAACATGCATCATGCAAAAAAATTGCTTTTACAGGAGCAGTGATTTTAATGATGCTTAAAGTGAAACAATAAAAATGAAAAATTCCTTTAAATATCATGCCTGGGGGTCCACTCAGTCTGCTGTAAAGAAGCGCATTTGTATGATGTATAGATACAACAGACAATTGCGCGGTCGTGCGACTCTGTACCAAAACTAAATTTACGTCCTTTTTTCCCACAAATAGAGCTTTCTTTTGGTGGTATTTGATCACCTGTGCAATTTTTATTTTTTGCGCTATAAACAAAAAAAGAGCGACAATTTTGGAAAAAAAATATATATTTTTCACATTCTGATATATGACATTCTCAAAAAAATTGAAAAAATTAAAAATCTAAATTTTTTAACATTTTAGGCCAATTTTTTTTCTGCTACATATTTTTGGTAAAAAAAAATTGCAATAAGCGCATTTTGATTGGTTTGCGCAAAAGTTATTGCGTTTACTAACTACGGCAAAGATTTATGTCATTTTTATTGTTTTTTTTTTTAAGTAGTAATGGCGGGGATCTGCAATTTTTTTTTGCGGGACTGCGACATTGTGACGGACACATCGGACCCCTGACTGACATTTTTGACACTTTTGGGGGTACCAGTGACATTACTACAGTAATCAGTGCTATACATATGCACTGTTACTGTAAAAATGACAGTGGCAGGTAAGGGGTTAACTTTACTGGTGATCAAGGGGTTAAGTATGTCCCTAGGGGCGTGATTCTAACTGTGGGGGGCGTGGCTTGTGATGTAATCACAGAGACATACGATCCTACATTGCAGGACATAGGTGTGCACAGCCTATTGCATTAGGGTGTGCGCCTCAAAGCTCAAACACATACATGTGTATATATACACTGATGATGTCAGTAGAGCAGTGGACGCTATCAGTAGGGCAGAGAGAGGGCAGTGGATGGTGTCAGTAGTTTTTATTTTTTATTATATTTTACAATTTTAGTATTTTTAGTATTTTTTAAAAACATTGTAGGAGCCGTTAGGGGGCTTCCCTGAAATATCAGGGGTTTAAACATGGTGAATCTGCGCCACGCAGGGTTATTAGGGTGTGCCTAGGCACACCTGGCACACCCTGTGCGCACGCCTATGTTGCAGGATCGCATAGCCTCAGTGATTACTTTAGTGAGAATGACTAATGTAAACACAGCCGTCTGTCTTTCTCCCTCTCCTGCGGGAGATTGCGAGTGGCCGGTGGACATCGGAGCCACCGGTCACACACGCTGGCTCCCCAGGGAAAAAGCGGGAGCGCGCCACCGGCGGTGCACGATCGCCCCCTACAGGCTCGTGGGCGAGCGACGTAGTATTGCCCAGAAGCGGCTGACTGCCGCAGTAAATAGTCGTGCGGTGGTCGGCAAATGGTAAAAAAGATTTTACACCCAGATTAGAAAAAAAGATTAGAACATTAATATTAATACAAACTTATTGTTTGCTATGGATAGAAACATAATGTTTCGGCACATTACGTTTCTATCCATAGCAAACAATGAGTTTGTATTGATATTAATGTTCTTATCTTTTTTTCTAATCTGGATGTAAAAATGTTTTAACACATTTGTATTTTCAACAAAACTTTATATTTTTATATACAGTATATTTGTGCTCATCTATATATGATAACTCCACACTTTTTAAAGTCCTGTAATTTTGGAGTACAACGCGGAGAGTCCATAGGACCCCCAATGAAATTTAAAGTCTTTAATATATATGTGCATTATGAAGTACATTAAATACAACATTTAAATGGCTTTTATTGTTTATGACAGAATTCATCACCGTAATGTGAAAAGGCAGTTGTTATGGGCTGGCAGCAGTGACTGCCGGCGACCCACTCAGATGCAGCTCGCGACCCGACCCACAGTTTGGGAAGTCCTGCCCTAACAGTCGGAAGTAGGGTGGGGCAAAGTCTTTGTGCTCCAAGTCCTAACGGCTGTCCATGGGGCACATGCGCAGTAGCGCAATCCCACAGACACAGGGGCTGGGCGCAGAGACACTTGCATTTTATTATTATAGATATTTTTAAAATATTATATACATATTTCTTAAATAAATAAAAAAATAAATAAAACCTCTGCTGATGCAGAAGGAGTCGCACCTATGATGCAAAAGGGAAGACAGCAATTATGCCTAAAAAAAATCAAAAAATCCCTGCTAATGCAGAAGTAATAGCACCTGTGACACAGAAGTGGGAGTACCAATATTGCAGCAACAGAGCCTGATGCTGCAAAAAAAAAAAAGGGAAAAGAAAAAAAAAAAAAAAAAAAAAATATATATATATATATATATATATATATATATATATATATACTGTATATCAATGAAAAAAAAAATGGGATCAGTGGGGTGACACAGACATGTTGTATACACCAACACTTCAGTGGCCCCACTTTACACAAGATTCACAGCACAGCATTACACTGACTGCAGTACACTGTGTTACACAAGATATATTGGCCCTACACTACACTGCACTAACTACATTAAACATCAAAGCATAAACCACTAACTACCCTGCCTAATCTCCACTCCACCATGTAAGCAGCCTTATATAGTGTGGAGCGTGGACTTTGCTCCTGAGCCATGATTGGCTAAAGGCACCCTGCCTTTGGCCAATCATGGCTCTGACAGGACATTGTGCTGTGATTGGCCGAAGCATACTGGTCAGGTGCATGCTTTGGCCAATCACAAGCATTTAATGAACTGCAATTGTGCAGTGCATTAGGGGTACTCATCGGCAGGCAAACTTCCCACTGAGCGCCCCATTTGTTCATGTGTTCAGCAAACGCACGAACACCCAGTGTTCGAGTCTAACTTATGTTAAGCCCATCACTAGTCAAAAATTTAAATGATGAACACCTGTCGCACAGGTGCTGAAAAATCGGAATGTTAATTGTATTTCTGTATACAATTTCATCTGCATACGATAATGTAATCAGGCTCACCTGACCTGCTGGGGTATATATTCCTTGTGAGTTTGTTCAATAAACCGTTCCAGAACTCATAGGAGCTGTTTGTCAGATAGTCTTGTATGTAGAGCAGCTGTAATATCTGATATCTATGTTCAAGACTGGAGGAAGCAGTATACTGACGGAAGCAAACAAGCACACTGTGGGTCAGTTCTGTCACATTTGGTGACAGTGGTGGGATGCTTCCTGCAGTCTGGGACATCCAAACCTCCACTGGGAACCAAGGTCCGCATAGCAGAAGAGGAGAGGTACAGACACCAGCCACCATGGAAGAGGAATTCAGAAGGAGGTTGCAAGAGATGTGGATACAGCACAGGGGACCAGTGTCAGAGCAGGTCATGCTGGGATGGTATGATTCTATCTGCTTGGAACTCTGGAAGCGCTAGTCCGTGAGCAGTGACACTAGGGAAAAATTCTCCCCACCATCCGGGAAAGGTACTGGTTGTAGTATGAATTTCGGGTGATGTTTTGGGGAGAAAAACCATACATACAAGGAGCAGACAGCTGAGTTAGGCAGAGTTGTATGAGAGCTATAGAGCCCTCCGGTGGCATGTATCCCAAGCATGCCCTTGGATAGCAGATGACAGCCCAATGGAAGGCTTTCGCTACAGCAGATTGGTACTGTTGCATGGGAAGCTATCAGGGGACCCTAACTTTGGGAGTGATCTAGAGTGCCGGTTGGAGGAAATTATGGATTACAGAGAAGAGATCCTGAACAATCTCGGAAGTGCTCTGGGCACTGGAAGATATAGTGTTTCTGGCTGTTCAGGATTGGAGCTGGAGATCGCCTACAAACAGGTGCTAGACTCTGCTCAGCACTAGGGCTGGGTTCCTTTTGCCTGGGACTATCCAGAAGTACCAGCCGATAGTCCTGAAATCCCGGCTGAAGTGTCAGCAATCCGGCAGAGTAACAATTGGCTTTCCCCATTCCTGCCCACAGCTATGGAAGCAGAGGTCTTATGCAGCAAGTTTTGAATGGCCTTGAGGAATCTGTTTCTGCACAGGACGAGTTTCGATGGAGAAATGCATCTGTCCAGCATCTGGATAAATGTACGGGGGATGGAGCAGCCAGCTCAACTTCCCAGCTGCAGTTCAAGGGCTCGGGAGTAGAGGAAGCCATCCTCATTCCCCAGCCATGGATCCCAGAAAGCATGGATTTATTTGACTTTTCATCTGAGAATGTTATGGTTGATAATTCACCTCCCAAAGTGTTGGCACTGGGCCCAAGGGCCACAAGCCTGTGCCCTGGACTTTTAGCAATCCCAGAGACTGGGAATTTAATAGACTTTTCTGTAGAGCAGGAACCACCTAGCGAACCTTCAGCAGAGCAGCGGCATCCTGGCAGAACATCACTGAGCTTTGCCAAGCACCAACAGCAGCTTCAGGGACATGGGATTTCCTACAAACAGCATTTGTGGAGTTACAAGAAACTTCACCTAGACAATGTGGGCTATGTGGGACTTTAAGTGAGACACCAGCAGGTATGCCCAGCGTCTCCATCCCTATATTGGAAAAAAAAATTGAAAAGGATTAAGAGAGGTGCATGGAAGCCAGCCAGGCCCCAGTCTGATGAACTCACCCTCCAGTCTGCCACCAACCAAGTAGACCTGTCTCATGATATAAATAAAGAAGAGGGGTTTAGTTGACACACATTTGTGAACGCATGTGTAAGCTGCAGAGCCACGACACGGCACCCTGTTTTATCTGCAGTCCTAACACTTTTAAATTTGAGTGTCTCCACTCTGGGAGCACATGGCTGCTAATGGATGGATAGGAGGCAGGTGAGAGGGAGCAGCCCAAACTTCCCCCAACCCACCTCCATCCATGACTGGTCTAGTATCTCAAAACTCTAATAGCAATGTTCTTAAGATGGTACAAACTGAAAACGACCAGCTGAGAAGCATACACCTCCAACCCCTTGGTGGATGCAGTATAAAACACAGATTGGGATTTTATATGAGGCAATTTGCCTGTATAGCACAGTGCCTCCATCCCTAATTTCATAAAATATTTGGGACTTTACATGAGACAAGCAGGTCATGCTATGGTCTCCATTCCTCTATATGAAAAAACTGGAGTCAAATTAGACTGCACCAAAATGCACGAAAACTGCACGGTGGGACTTTAAATGAAGCACCAGCCTGTAGGAAAGGTGCCTCCATCCCTGGTTACATAGACAATGTGGGCTATGTGGGACTTTAAGTGAGACACCAGCAGGTATGCCCAACGTCTCCATCCCTGTATCGGAAAAAAACAAATTGAAAAGGATTAAGAGAGGTGCATGGAAGCCAGCCAGCCCCCAGTCTGATGTACTCACCCTCCAGTCTGCCACCAACCAAGTAGATCTATCTCATGTTATAAATAAAAAACATGGGTTTAGTTGACACGCATTTGCAAACGCAAAGCTGCAAGCTGCAGCTGTGTAAGCTGCAGAGCCACGACACGGCACCCTGTTTTATCTGCAGTCCTAACACTTTTAAATTTGAGTGTCTCCACTCTGGGAGCACATGGCTGCTAATGGATGGATAGGAGGCAGGTGAGAGGCAGCAGCCCAAACTTCCCCCAACCCACCTCCATCCATGACTAGGGATGGAGGCACTGTGCTATACAGGCAAATTGCCTCATATAAAGTCCCAATCTGTGTTTTACACAGCATCCACCAAGGGGTTGGAGGTGTATGCTTCTCAGCTGGTCGTTTTCAGTTTGTACCATCTTAAGAACATTGCTATTAGAGTTTTGAGATACTAGACCAGTCATGGATGGAGGTGGGTTGGGGGAAGTTTGGGCTGCTCCCTCTCACCTGCCTCCTATCCATCCATTAGCAGCCATGTGCTCCCAGAGTGGAGACACTCAAATTTAAAAGTGTTAGGACTGCAGATAAAACAGGGTGCCGTGTCGTGGCTCTGCAGCTTACACATGCGTTTGCAAATGCGTGCCAACTAAACCCCTGTTCTTTATTTATATCACGAGACAGGTCTACTTGGTTGGTGGCAGACTGGAGGGTGAGTACATCAGACTGGGGGCTGGCTGGCTTCCATGCACCTCTCTTAATACTTTTCTTTTTTTTTTTGTATTTAAATCTTTTTTTATTTTTTATCGTTGCTGAACGTTACAATCGATGTGTTACAAAATATCACCAGACTGCAGATTAAACAGGGTGCCGTGTCGTGGCTCTGCAGCTTACACATGCGTTTGCAAATGCGTGCCAACTAAACCCCTGTTCTTTATTTATATCACGAGACAGGTCTACTTGGTTGGTGGCAGACTGGAGGGTGAGTACATCAGACTGGGGGCTGGCTGGCTTCCATGCACCTCTCTTAATACTTTTCTTTTTTTTTTTGTATTTAAATCTTTTTTTATTTTTTATCATTGCTGAACGTTACAATCGATGTGTTACAAAATATCACCAGAAAAAGAAAAACAAAAGCACATTTCGTCAACACAAATATAGTTATCAACATTTTCATATTCTTAAATGTATTCAAATAGAAAAACATGTTAACCCATATCTGCTTTAAACCCCCCTCCCCCCTTAACCTGTGAAAAAAAAAGGGGGAAACAGCCCCACGGGTGAGGGAAAACCCCCTCATACCTCCAAAATCCAACACTATTATCACCATGGAGGAGACCAGTCTACCAACCGAACAACATACTCTACCGACCGCACATTAGTAAGGCTCCTTCCTCAGATGTCACAAATCCATCCCAGCCTCCCCATAGTAAAGTGAATTTCTCATGTTTGTGTTTAGATGCCCATTCTAACTCCTCCATCCTCCTGATTGCTTCCACTTTAAGTATCCAACTCGAAACCGTGGGGGGTGAGTTTTGCTTCCATTTTGAGGGTATGCAAGCCTTCGCTGCGCTAAGAAGATGGCCAATAATGCCTTTTTGAAAAACTGACATCGGAAGATCCGACATATTCAATAAAAAGAAAGCAGGATCATTTGGAATCGTGTGTACAGTAAATTTCTGAATAATCCTATGGACTTCTGACCAGAAATGAGTTAATCTGGGGCAAGCCCAGAAAATATGGAACATAGTTCTCTCTGCACTGTTACAACGCCAGCATGCCTCTGACGCTTCCGGGTAGCATTTATGCAGTTTAGCTGGTGTATAGTACCACCTTGACATAATCTTATAACTTGTTTCCTGCAATTTAGTGCATCGGGAGGACCTTAATGTTAGTACGAGCATCTTCTTAATTTGGGCTGGTGAGAATGTTCTACTCATCTCAATCTCCCACATACGAATCCAGGGTAAGACCGGTTGAGTCTGAGGAGTAACCAGTAGGCCATATATATATGACAAAGTACCCTTCTTCTGGCCTTGACTAAAGCAGTAATCCTCAAACTCCGTAAGAGGTCTAATATAAGTACTTGGTGGTGAGAGCGAACCTAAAAAATGACGCAATTGTAAAGCCTGCCATACCGATAGAGTGTAAGGGCCCTGTGTTTCTGTCAGTTCTAATAGTGTAGGCCATCTATCCTCTATCAGGAAGTGTGTTGCCTGAAAAAAGCCGGCTCTACGCAGCCGCATAAAGCTGCTGGAATATAATCCTGGCTCAAATTTAGGGTTACCTAAGATTGGGTAAAGTGGGGAGTCTCTTGAGAATAACCTCTGTTTAAGTTGAATTGCCTCGCACAATCTCAGTGTTGAGCCTATCAGAGGATGTTATTTCAACGCCAAAGGGCATTCCCTCCACATCCAGGGGGTCCTACTCAACGCCACGGGGGTCTGTGCTTGCTCTATCTGAACTGATATTTTGTCTTTAAAGTGGCAGCCCCAATCTACCACTCTACCTAGATGGGCGGCTTGATAGTACTTCCTAATGTCAGGTAAAGCAATCCCTCCCATTCTCTTCGGAAGGCTCAGCCAATTTTTTGATATCCGTGGTTTTCCATGTGGCCAGATGAACTTTAAGAATAGGGTATTTACCTGATTAAAAAACTTCAATGGGATCTGAGATGGCAAAGTTTGAAATAAATATATACATTTTGGGAGGATACACATTTTGATAAGATTACACCTCCCGAACCACGAGTGTAGTCCCTTCTGCCATTTCTCTAACAGTGTCCGTGTCATAGCCATAAGTGGAGGATAATTCAAATTAAATAGCTGACTTAATTTAGTTGGTATATTAGTTCCTAGATAGCAAATAGATTGCTCCGGCCATTTAAATTTAAAGTTCTTTTGGATCGACTCTCGCATAGGTATAGTTAAATGTACTCCCATCACCGCAGACTTGGTAAAATTAATTTTGAAATTTGAAAATTTCCCATATATGTCAAATTCCTGCAATACGTTAGGTAGTGATATCATCGGGTTAGTTAATGAAAACAGCAGATCGTCCGCGTATGCCGATATCTTGTGTTGTACCCCACCCACCAGGATACCACCGATATCCGGTTGACTTCGTATTTTACATAGAAAGGGTTCTAAAACCAACGCAAATAAAAGGGGTGACAAGGGGCAGCCTTGGCGTGTCCCATTGCTAATGGGGAAGGGATCTGAGAGAAAACTATTTACCTTAACCTGTGCAGATGGCATGGAATAGGATGCCAAAATCCAATTCCGCATATTGTTTCCCAGGCCCACATGCCTCAGTACTGCGATCATAAATCCCAATTGACCCGATCGAATGCCTTCTCGGCATCTGTGCTTAAGAAAATTCCCGGTTTGCGGGCATTGGAGGCAATATGAATTAGGTTAAGGGTCTTGATTGTGTTGTCCCTAGCCTCTCTATTAGGAATAAACCCGACTTGGTCTAAATGTATCAGCGGTTGTACATGTTGGGACAATCGTGCTGCCAGTAACTTTGTGAAAATTTTTAAATCAAAATTTAAGAGGGAGATCAGTCTATAGCTACTGCAATCTGCTGGGTCCTTATCCTCCTTATGGATTAAAGAGTTTCTTTAAGAAAGGCTGGTCCTTCTCTGGCGGTGTTAAAAAGTTTTTCTAAATAGGGGCCTAGTTCTGAAAAAAAAAGAGGTATAATAAAACTGAGTGAACCCGTCCGGTCCAGGCGCCTTACCTGGTTTCATCGATTTAATAATTTGGAGTATTTCTGGTTGTGTTATGGGTGTCTCGAGTTTTTCCGTCACCTCTAAGGATAGCCAAGGCATCCCTGAGTTCGCAATATATTCCTTCGCCTGGGCTAAATCCAGGGTAGCAACTGGGAGATTATAGAGATCTTTAAAGAACTCACGAAAAACCTGCGTCATCTGAATTGGCATCACTAGTTTCTTACCCTGCTTATTCTTCACCTGCGTAATATATGATGAAGTCCTAAGGTCACGTACTGCGTTTGCTAATGCCTTCCCACATTTGTCTCCTACCTCGTATCCTATTTTCCTTCCTCTTTGGATACCCTTTTTTGCTCTGTCTTGAAGTATGTCCGTAATCTGTCGGTGGATAGTAACCAGCTCCTGCATATTATTTGATGTTTGAGCGTGTTTATGGCATGCTTCCGCTTTTTGTAGCCTAACCAGTAACGACTGGAGGGTTCTCTCTCTCTCCCTTTTAATGCGTGCCCCATGTTTGATCAGTATACCGCGTATGACGGGTTTGTGAGCTTCCCATAATAGGTCAGTATTACAATCATCCTTATCATTGATCCTGAAGTATTCCCTAAGGGCCTCTGTTACTTCCGCTAACACCCCTGGACTTTCTAGTATACTTTCTTTTAATTTCCATACCTTTGAGGGGTTTGATGTCATCCTCCCTAGCGAATATCTAAGGAGCACGGGGGCATGGTCTGACCACGTGATATTGCCTATAGAGGTATCGATTACTGAGTGTAGTTGTGCATGTGGAATCAGGAAATAATCCAGTCTAGTATAGACCTGGTGTGGTGGAGAAAAAAAAGTGTAATCCCGTTCTGACGGGTGAAAGAGCCGCCACACATCCATCAATTGCGCCCGATTAAGGGCGCGGGACACTTCCTTATGCACTCTAGGAGCCATCGTGGATGATCCCGAAGAGACATCTATCGAGGGTACTAACGAGATGTTTAGATCTCCACCCATTATCAACTGTCCCTCGACAAAATCTGCCAGTTTATCCAACATCTGAGATAAATATAAATCTTGCTGATAATTTGGTGCATATAGGGATACCACTGTGATCAAGGCTTCCCCTACCAGGCCCTTTACAAAGATAAAACGACCTCTAGGGTCCACAATAGAGTCTCGGTATATCCAGGGTAATCTGTTTGTGATAAGAATAGATGCTTCCCTAGACTTGGATTCCTCATTAGTAGAGTGGTACACATGAGGAAAATGTCTGGATTGTAGAATTGGGAATTTATTAGATCTAAAATGAGTCTCTTGAATCAGAGCTATATCCACTTTCATACGTCTCAGATCCTCCCCAAGCATACGTCTTTTTTCTGGTTGGTTGAGTCCTTTAGTGTTCAGTGATAGTACCCTAATCTTTTTCTTAATACTTTTCAATTTTTTTTTTCCGATACAGGGATGGAGACGCTGGGCATACCTGCTGGTGTCTCACTTAAAGTCCCACATAGCCCACATTGTCTATATAACCAGGGATGGAGGCACCTTGCCTACAGGCTGGTGCTTCAGTTAAAGTCCCACCGTGCGATTTTCGTGCGTTTTGGTGGATGCAGTCTAATTTGACCCCAGTTTTTTCATATAGAGGGATGGAGACCATAGCATGACCTGCTTGTCTCATGTTAAGTCCCAAATATTTTATGAAATTAAGAATGGAGGCACTGTGCTATACAGGCAAATTGCCTCATATAAAGTCCCAATCTGTGTATTACACTGCATCCACCAAGGGGTTGGAGGTGTATGCTTCTCAGCTGGTCGTTTTCAGTTTGTACCATCTTAAGAACATTGCTATTAGAGTTTTGAGATACTAGACCAGTCATGGTTGGAGGTGGGTTGGGGGAAGTTTGGGCTGCTCCCTCTCACCTGCCTTCTATCCATCCATTATCAGCCATGTGCTCCCAGAGTGGAGACACTCAAATGTTAAAGTTTCAGGACTGCAGATAAAACAGGGTGCCGTGTCGTGGCTCTGCAGCTTACACATGCGTTTGCAAATGCGTGTCAACTAAACCCCTGCTCTTTATTTATATCATGAGACAGATCTACTTGGTTGGTGGCAGACTGGAGGGTGAGTACATCAGACTGGGGGCTGGCTGGCTTCCATGCACCTCTCTTAATCCTTTTCAATTTGTTTTTTACAAGAAACTTCACCAGCTAAAGCACTGACAACTGGACAGAGGGTCCAAGACCTCTGCCCCACACCAGCAGCAGTTTTGAAGGCCCTGGGTGAGAAGGTGGCAGTCACTCCCCAACGGCAGTGTAGTGACTTAGGAGCAAAGAGAGTCATCTTTGCTCCACAGCGGGAGTCCAGGAATTTGGGAGATGGAGAAACTGGTTTATCTCCTCAACTGCAGATACACAGTTAGGAACAGAAAGTGGTCGTCTTTCCTCCCCAGTGAGAGATCCACAGTCTGGGAGTGGTTGAAGCCAGCCTCCCTCCCCAACAGTTAGCCAGACTGGATTATGTGGAGTCCCCAGCAGAAGAGCTGGCAACAGAGCAGAGTCCTGCTGGCCTCTGCCCTCAACTAACAAAGGATGGATTTCCTGAGGGAGTGGACTGGAATACAGTCCCCACCTGTATCCCCTAAATACATGCCAATATTATGTTGGTTTTGCTTGCAGCAGCTTGACATTGCATGCCATTTCTGAGCTTGCCATCTACTAGGACCTCCAGGTCCTTTTCCATCTTAGATTCCCCAAAGACTCTCCCTCTAGTGAGAAACTTGCACATATTTCTGGCACTCAAGTGCATTACCTTACATTTTTTTTAACATTAAACCATATTTGCCATGTAAATGCCCACCCCAATATTTTGTTCAAGTCTTCTTGTAAGGTTTCCACATCCTTCGTAGAAATTATTGCCCTGCTTAATTTAGTATCGTCCATAAATACAGGGATTGAGCTGTTTACCCCATCCTCTAGGTCGTTTATGAATAAATTGAATAGGATAATTCTATTTCTGTATACAATTTCATCTGCATAGGATAATCTAATCAGACAACCCCTGACCTGTGTGTGGTAATCTGATCAGGAGGGGGAGGTCCATGCTGTACATAAATTCTGCGTGACTGTTCAATAAAAGGAGATGCCAGTACAAGCTAAATTGTCGGCTAGCTTTGTATGGGGCAGCTGTGAAAATCTGGTAACTATGTTCACGACTGGGAGGAAGCCGTATACTGACGGACGTCCACAAGTACAGTGTAGGTCGCGGTTCTGTTACATTGGCAAGCGAAGGGAGGCTTCCTGCAGTCTGGGACATCCAAACCTCCCCTGGGATCCAAGGTCCGGATAGCAGAAGAGGAGAGGTACAGGTATCAGCCGCCATTGGAAGAGGAATTTGGAAGGAGGTTGCGAGAGATGCAGATGCGGCACAGGGGACCAGTGTCAGAAAATGTCCTGCTAGGATGGCATGATGTAATCCGCTGGGATCTCTGGAAGGAAGCACTAGCCCGTGAGCAGCGACACCAGGGAAAATCCTCCTCTCCTTCCATGAAAGGTACTGATCGCAGTATAAAGTTCGAATGGTGTTTTTGGGGAGACAACCGCACCAGGAATGAAAAGCTGAGTTAAGCAGGCTGGTCCAGGTGGAGATGCTGTTGGATGAGGGCTACAGATTTCCCCACTGGTATGTAACCCAAGTGTGCCCATGGACAGCCAACGACAGCCCAACAGAAGGCTTTTGCTATGGCGGCCCAAGGCTGTTACTAGAGAGGCTGTCCAAGGACCCTGACTTTGGGAGCGATTTGGAGTGGCAGTTAGAGGAAATTATGGATTACAGAGAAGAGATTCTGAACATTTTAGAAGTGTTCTGGGCACTGGAGTTTTTGGCCGTTCAGGAATGGGAGCTGGAGATCGCCTACAGACTGCTGCTAGACTTTGCTCAGCGCCGGGCCTGGGCTCCCCTTGCCTGGGAATATCCAGAAGTACCAGCTGACTGTCTGGAAATCATAACTGAAGAATCGACAATGTGGCACAATAATAGTGTGCTTTGTTCACCTCCACCCACGGTCTTGAATGTGGAGGTCTTATGGCAGATGCAGCAAGTGCTGACTCACCTTGACAAACCTGTTTCTGCGCAGGATGAGCTTGGATGGAGGAATGCGTCTGTCTAGCCACTGCATAAAGGTATGGGAGAAGAGGAAGTCATCTTTATTCCCCAACCACAGATCACAGATTTAATTGACTTTCCATCAGAGGATGATGATATGGATGATAATTCACCCATAAAAGTGTTGGCACTTGGCTCAAGTGCCACCAGCCCATGCCCTAGACTTTCAGCAATTCCAGAGGGTGGGGATTTAATAGACTTTTCTGCTGAGGAGGAACATCCCAGTGAGCCTACAGCAGAAGAGCGGGCATCCAGGCATAGCGCTACTGACCTCTGCCTGCAACAATTGGTGACCCAGGAAGATGTATGCAAGGCCACTGACTTTTCAGTTTACTTTCCTGCAGAACAGCTGGTGTCAGGGCCCAACATCACTGAGCACTGCCTAACACCAATAGCAGCTTCAGCCTCCTTGAGAGAAGAGGCCCAGGGTGAGAAGGTGGTCATCTTTCCTCCCAGCGAGAGATCCACAGTCTGGGAGCAGAGGAAGCCAGTCTCCCTCCCCAACAGTTAGCCGGAGCAGATTATGTGGATTCCCCAGCAGAAGTGCTGGCAACAGAGCAGAGTGCTTCCAACCTCTGCCCAGCACCCGCAACAGCTACAGAGTTCCAGGAAGCTGGGGAAATGGGCCCCTTGCCCCAGCGACAAGCTGATGAAGTGAAGCTTCTATACCCAGCTGAAGCGCTGGCAGCTGGGCAGAGAATCAATGACCTCTGCCCCACACCTGTGGCCCAGGGTGAGAAGGAAGAGGAGGTTGTTGTCCTCCCTCCCCAACAGTCAGTCAAAGCGGAGGAAACTGTCTTCCCTCCCCAGCCAGGATCTATACATCTGGAAGACAGTACCAGAGAAAGGTTGTCCCAACTGCCAGATGAGGGTAAAGAAGATGGAGCAGTTGACTCCCCTTCCCAGCAGCAGTTGGTGCCCCAGAATGATGACACCAGCCCAGCAGAAGAGCTGCCAACAGAGCAGAGTCCGGCTGGCCTCTGCCCTCAATGTACAAAAGATGGAGTTCCTGTGGTAGTGGATGGGACTGCTTTCTTCCCCTCTATATCCCAGGGATGCTGGGCAGTCGGCCCAGGTCTCCAACAGCATGAGGAAGTGATCCCAGCCACCCTGTCTTCTCTTCAGCATCTGAAAGGACTCCAGGGAGAAGGACCAGTCCACTCTTCTCCCGCAGTGGGTATGTTCTACGAAAGAGGCAGAGGTTGGGTGGGTGAGTAATGCTCCGTTCAGGACAATTTGCTTGGGGTAATGTGTGGGTACAGACATTGGGGGACTGGAACTACAGACTACCTTCAAAGTCAACCCGTTTGGGCTCCCCTCCTGTGTTAGTCTCCTTCTGAAAGGGGAGAGATGTGACGAGAGTCACTTTGGTTGGTGGGCCCGTGGAACACGGCTTACCTTAGAGAGGTTGGGAAATACCTCTCTCAGCCCCTTAGGGCCCTCTTATGTTTAAGTCACCCTGTGTCTATTATGGACACAGAGTGACCAAGAAGCCCAGTCTGGCCTGCCCAAACCAGACTTCCACAGACTGATTGGATATGAGAGCTCCATACGCCCTGCCAGGACAAACTTACAAACTATGTGGAACTTTGTCAAGGAGGTTGCCATGATGGATTGACTCTTTGGGACTTGTTACCCGACTAAATCAGGCACAGACCGATTGGAGGTCTGGTACCTGGTTAGTCTACCTTTGGGGGGCAAGATATGTGACAGTACTCACTGTTACTGGGAGTGAAAGACAGATACTTAAAGGACACTGAGAAAATGGTTTGGATAACCTCAAATGGAAGAGTAATATTCATCAACAATATTTCTCAAGAAATATGAAGATTTAATCCCACTTTACACTATGAGACGTATAGCATGTTGCCATGAAGTCTGTGACTCCTAAATAATCAAAGCAATGCTTAGATGTGTATTCCATGTACTTTAATGTAGGAGACGGACAGACTGGCACTGGCAAGCTCTCCCTATTGTCTGTCTATTGAGGTGGGATGTGGATTGTGTTAAGTCTGTCTGTTCCATTGTTAAAAGTTAATGACCTCACATTGTTCTGTCCAGATGGCTAGATAATTAGTTCAGGTTAATTTGATTTCTGTATACAATTTCATCTGCATAGGATAATGTAATCAGGCAACCCCTGACCTGTGTGTGGTAAGGTCCATGCTGTATATAAATTCTGTTTGACTGATCAATAAAAGGAGATTCCAGTAAAAGCTAAGTTGTCCACTAGCTTTGTATGGGGTGGCTGGGAAAATCTGGTATCTATGTTCACGACTAGGAGGAAGCCGCATACTGACGGAAGTCCACAAGTACAGTGTGGGTTTAGGTTCCGTTACATCTAGCAACACATTGTTTCTTGTCGGTGCGTTCACCATCTGACTCATGAAATTGTCCTGCAAAACATTTAGGAAATGGTGAGCCTTAGCTGAATATGCAGTTCCTTCTGCCCAGTCTATATCTGGATAATTAAAACCCCCCATTTTAATGACATTTCCCATCCTTGCTACCATTCCAAGCTGTGATAGGAGGTCTATCTCCCCCTCCCCCTCCTCCCCCTGGTTGGGGGGCCCATAGCATACGCCCAATATTACCTTCCCCATAGTACCTTCCCTTTGAAGCTCTACCCATTTGGATCCAACTTCCTCCCTAGCTCCATTTGTGATATCGTCCTTCATATTCACTTGCACATTGTTCTTGATATACAGGCATACCCCTCCCCCTTTTTTACTCTCGCTATCTCTGTGATAAAGGAAATACCCCTGAATGGTTGCTAGCCAATTATGAGAGCTGTCAAACCAAGTCTCTGAAATTCCCACAAAATCAAAATCCTCCTCATACATTAACAGCTCCAGCTCTCCCATCTTGTTGGCCAGATGTCTAGCATTGGTATACAAACCAATGCAACTTAATTTTGTCTGGTTGCATACTATATCTTCATTAGAAGTTACGAGGCTGCACTTTCAATTTGTCAGCCTACCCACCTTGGATTTTGGATCTCTGGTCACCCTTCCACTAATGCCTCCAATAAAGCCTGCAGAACCTTTCTCCCTGCTCGCTAATTTTGAATCTGGACCCTCCCCCATCACCTAGTTTAAAAGCCCCTCTAACTTTTCGGCCATCTTCTCTCCCAATATGGCTGCACCCTCCCCATTTAGGTGCAGTCCATCCCTACTAAAGAGCTGGTAGCCGACTGGGAAGTTTACCCAGTTCTCCAGGAACCCAGACCCCTCCGTACTACACCAGCTCCTTGGATGTCCTACTCCTTAATTTAGCTCCTATGTAGCTTAAATCATTTTTTTTTTGGACTCTCCATCTCTTTCTAACTTTGTCATTGGAACCCACGTGTACCAAGACTGCTGGGTCCTCCCCAGGCCCACACAATAATCTGTCCACCAGATCCGTGATGTGCCGAACACAAGCGCACAGTAAACAACAACCAGTTTGACGCTTACTGTCTTTTTGACAGATTGACCTCTCTGTCCCTCTAATAATTGAGTCCACTACCACCAAAACCTGCCTTTCCTTACCCTTAGCCTCCTCACTGGAGGACTTCTTCCCCTGGCAGCTAGGGGCGTCGCTCTGCTCCAGCAATGCTGGTCCCTGACTTGTTTCCCCAACATCACGCAACAAGGCGTATTTATTGGGATGTTCCATCCCAGGACCGACCTCCTTGCCTCGTTCCCTTCTACCCTTCTAACTGTCACCCAACTACTCTGCTCTGATGCCTGTACCCTTATCTCTCCACCCACCTCTGTGCTGGCCCCTGCCAGCACCTGCCGAGTACATTCCCAGGTTTCTTTAAGTATGGAGATTATTCTCAGTGTTGCCAGTTGCTTCCCTAGATTCAGGACCGGAGTTTCCAGGGAAGCAATGTGCTTACATTTTGTGCAGCTGTATTCGTCCTCGATCGCCTGATTGAGGAACTCATACATGCCACAGGATGTGCACCGAGTCGCATCTCCACACCCGTCGGGCATCGTACCCAGTGCTGTATCTTGGCCTAGGCCAACAAGGTCCAGGCCTAGGGCAGCATTTTGCAGGGGGGCAGCAGAAAATCTGCACCCCGAAAGAAAAAAAGCTGCCTTCTCCCAGTTCCTACATGAAAAATGTCCCCACCTACTTGAACTACACTTTTAGCATAGTGCCAGTCTTATGGGGCAATTTGGGCTGGAGGGCAGGGTCCAGGAGGCAAATCAGTCTGGTAGCCCCATAAAGCGGTCACACTGCTACCTGTGGGTATAATACCGACCGGTGAGGACATTCATACAGACCGCAGGCCGCCGACCACACTTAATACAACTGGCCTGACAGCCGCCAATGCTAATAAGTGTGGCACCGCAGCCTAATGCTCCGCCTACCCTCCTCCGCCCCCAGGTATGGCAGGCATCATGTCAATAATATAATTTCATTTCTTTAAACATCCTTGTCCTTGAGCAATCATATTAAATTGCATCATATACAATTAAGACTTTTAATTGTATATAATGGCAATAATATTTTGGACCTGCTCACCTCATATGTGCTATCGGAATATGTCACTGGGTTAGTAAGATTACTCCAATCTTATAAGATATTTGGACTTGCTGCCACTGATTATTTCACCTATTTCTTTAATGACTATGGACTTCCCAGTCATTATACAAATAAGTGAAATAGTCCTATGATTACAATCAGTGGCAGCAAACACAAGCCCGAATATCCTAAAAGAAAGGAGTAATCTTACTAATCCAGTGATATAAGGCTGTACTAATGGGCACTGATAAGGCTACACTGATGGCCACTGATGAGGTGGCACTGATAAGCTGCACTGATAAGGCACTAATGAGGCTGCACTGATAAGGCAGCACTGATGGGCACTGATGAGGCTGCACTGATGGTCACGAGGTGGCACAAATAAGCTTCACTCATGGGGCTGAACTAATATGCTGCCCTTATGGGCACTGATATGTTGCACTGATGGGAACTAATAGGCTGCACTGATGGCCACTAATGAGGCTGCACTGATGGCCACTGATGAGGCTGCGCTGATGGCCACTGATGAGGCGGCACTAATAAGCTGCACTGATGGGGCTGCATGGATGGGCACTGATATGATGCACTGATAGTCTGCACTAATGGGCACTAATAGGTTGCACCCATGGCCACTGAAGGGGCTGTACTGATGGTCACTGATGAGGCCACACTGATATGCTGCACTGATGGGCAGTAATGAGGCGGCACTGATGAGGCTGCACTGATGAGCACTGATAGTCTGTGGTTGTGGTTTACAGATGACAGGGCTGGTCATAAACAGGAAGGGGTGTGGTATATTTAAATTAGGGGGTACCCAAGTTTAGTCAGGCCTAGGGCAGCACAAAACTTAATAACACCACTGATCGTACCCACTAATCTAATGGGGATTGGGAATTTATGTCTGTCTGTTTAGCTGTTTACTAGCTTCCTGACTCTAGTTTCTCAGCACACAGTTACTCCTCAGTCACACACAGCTACTCAGCAGTATACAACACTACACAGTCACTCCACTCAGCTACTTGCAACACACAGGTACTCACAACACTCAGGTACTCACAACATTCAGGTACTCCCTTACTCAGGTTTTCACACTACACAAGTACTCTGCAGCACCCAGTCACTCCACAGCACCCAGTTACTAAAGTATTCCTAGTCTCTAAGGTATTCCCAGTCAGTAAGGCACTCACAAGTACTAAAGTACTCCCCGAAACTAAGGCACTTCAAGGTACTAAGGTACTCACAGTCACTAGGGCACTCTGAAACACTAAAGTACTCCCAGATTCTAATGTACTCCCAGCCACAAGGATAATCCCAGTCACTCAGGTTCTCCCAGGTACTAAAGCACTCCCAGGTACTAAAGCACTCCCAGGAACTAAGGCACTCCCAGTCCCTAGGTACTCCCAGCCACAAGGGTATTCCCAGTCATTAAGGTACTCCCGGGAACTAAGGTACTCCCAGGTACTAAGGTATTCCAAGCCAAAAATGTACTTCCAGTCACTAAGGTAATCCCAGGTACTAAGGTATTCCAAGCCAAAAAGGTACTCCCAGGTACTAAGGTACCCCCAGCCAAAAGGTACTCCCAGTTACTAAGGTACTCCCAGGTACTAAGGTACTCCCAGCCAAAAAGTTACTCCCAGTCACAAGGGTACTCCCAGGTACTAAGAAACTCCCAGTTCTCCTACTTTGCTACCCCTGAACTGCTTGTAAGCTCCTGCAGCCTCCCCTTGTCCTCCTGTCTCCTTTCTGCACTGTGCCTAGCACTTCCTCTGCCCACCTGTCAGTCCCGGGGCCCCCCGCTGCCTCTTCCTTTCGTTCCCACTCTTTCGTCTTTCTTTCGTCAGGTCCCCACCGGATTTCTAGGTCAGCCGATCAGCCCGGCACTTGCTGTCTCCCCTATTGGTTCCCTGCCGGCTCGCATCAGCCAATCTGCCGTCCATTAACAGTCCCCCTGTCTCTTGTACCTGCCTGCTGCCAGTGTCCGGTCCTCAGCCCACACCTATGCCCCTCATTTCCTCCACCAACTCTCCCTGTCACCTGGTTTTGCTGCGCAGCTGATAATCTGCTCCCACACCACGCTCACTCAGTGTCTCCCCTGCACGCTCTGCACGCTTTCTGTGTGTACTCCTCTGCCCTCTGGAGGAAAAGTGCGCAAAAATTAAATAACTCTTCTTTGTAAGTTTGTTCATTAAACAGTTCCAGATCTCATACAAGCTATTTGTTGGCTAGTCTTGTATGTAGGGCGGCTACAATATGTGATATCTATGTTCAAGACTGAAGGAAGCGGTATACTGACGGAAGCCCACAAGCACACTGTGGGTCAGTTCCATCACACTGAGTTTGTCCAAACAGTCTGAAGTGAAGACAGGAACTTGTCTGCATCCTGCAGCAAAGAATCACTATGCTCCAGGTAAGGAGAGCCCCATACCAAAGCTGTCCCCTTTAGGAAAAAGATTCCAAAAGTCACTTTGGCTGCAGTGGTGCTAAATGTCTCAGGGTTATTGTGAAAATACAAGCAGCAAATGTTCAAAAAGCCTCTGCAGTCTTCAGTATCGCTTCCAATTTTGTCAGGCAAGGAAAGTTTGGGAGGCACTGAAGATATAGCTTGGACGGGAGCCGGAACTGGAGTTTGGATTGTTGCAGAGGATGCTGGCACCAAGGTTTTAATTATAGCAGTCAATGCATCCAGAGAAGAAAGGTGCATTTCCTGAGCAGCCATTAACTGTCCCTGATGCGTGATAGTCTTAACCACCTTAGCTGGGTCCACTTCCATTGTGGCCAATTTGTTGTGAAAGGTACCTGTTGAGAGGTTCAGTCCAGATTGGAGCTTTGGCTGGGGGTTGAGGCATAGCATGGTCAGGCAGGCCAAGTCAGCATCAAGTTTTGTCTGCAAGGTACAAAGTCGGAATCCAGAAGCATGGTCGGAGACAAGCAGGGTCATACACAGACTGGCAGAGTAGTACAGAATCATCAGACAGACAGAGTAGTCCAGTAATCAGGCAAGGTTCAATAGTCTAGGAGTTCAGTATTTCAGTAGTATAGCACACACTCATGGAAACAGATCCAACAAATGGGCCCTGAGTGCAGAAAGTCACGTAATTTACAAGCTGATCTGATTGCAGGACTGACTGCAGCTGAAAGGCAGGTGGAGCTAGAGAGTCCCCAGAACAGAGCATCTTTCCTCTGCCTTTAGCATGAGCCACTTCTGACAAGTTTTCCTGACACCAAGGAAAAAATGGTGGCGGGGAAGGTGCTGTGATTGACAACCTCAGCTCTCTTCCTGTGTGCTGCATGAAGGGGGGGAGGTGTCCTTTCCCTCCAATCACCTCTCAGAGCACTCTTCACTGCCTGTAACTTCAGCTCCCCACCCCCCGCTTTTCAGAGCTGATAGATTCTGTGTAAATTTGGCACTTTGAATGGATGTGGGGGACAGATGGTTACCTGAGACCAGTCACTTCATTTGGTATATGTAAGGGTTTACAACCACTGGGTATCTATTTCCTCAGTGCAACCACATCTTTTATATTTTACCAAAAAAAGTGGGTATTAAATTACATTTGTATGACCTAAAATTATATTTTTGTATCTTTTACTGAAAAGGATTGCATTCAGTAAACCATTTTGCTAATATCATGTGACATAAACATTTTAAACCACAACCATTTTTTTCTCATGGTCTCTGGTTTCTGAAAATATTGTTTCTGCGTTTTACATAATCTTTAGGCCTAAGATTAGTTTTTAACCACTTAAGCCCCGGAAGATTTTACCCCCTTCCTGACCAAGGCCTATTTTGCGATTCGGCACTGAGTGACTTTAATGGACAATTGCGCGGTCGTGCGACGCTGTACCTAAACAAATTTGACGTCCTTTTTTTCCCATAAACAGAGCTTTCTTTTGGTGGTATTTGATCACCTGTGCAATTTTTTGATCATGCCTTATAAACAAAAAAAGAGCAAAAAATTTTGCAAAAATAACAATATTTTTCACATTTTTTTATATGAAATTCCCCCCCCCAAAAAAATGTAAAAATCAAAATTTTTTAACATTTTTGGCCAATTTGTTTTCTGCTACATATGCTTGGTAAAAAAAATCACAATAAGCGTATTTTGATTGGTTTGCGCAAAAGTTATTGCGTTTACTAACTAAGGGAAAGATTTTTGTCATTTTTGTTGTTTTTTTATTTAATGAGTAATGGCGGCGATCTGCGATTTTTTTTGCGGGACTGCGACATTGCGGCAGACAGATCGGACCCTTGACTGACATTTTTGACACTTTTGGGGGACCAGTGACATTACTACAGTAATCAGTGCTATAAATATGCACTGTTACTGTAAAAATGACACTGGCAGGGAAGGGGTTAACTTTATTGGGGAAGGAGGGGTTAAGTATGTCCCTAGGGGTGTGTTTCTAACTGTGATTGGACATGGCTACTGGTGTAAGAACAGAGATCAACGGTCCTACATAGTAGAACCGTGTGATCTCCATTTTTACACAGGGGAGAATGATAGGCGGCTTGTTTACATCAGCCGCCTGCCTTTCTCCCTTCACGGCGCACGATCGCGAGTGACCGGCGGACATCGGGTCCGCCGGTCACACGCACTGACTTGTTAGGGAACGAGCCGGGGCAGGCGCGCGCCTCTGCGGGCGTGCGCTCGCCCGCTATTGGCTCACAAGCTAGTGACAGGCTAGTGACGTACGGGTACGTCACTTTGCCTGGCCGGGGCTGACCGCTGCAGTATATGTACTTGCGGCGGTCGGCAACCGGTTAATCATTTGTGCAAAAATGGTAAAACAGCTCTGGAAGTGAAAGTGTTAGATCTCCTAATGTCAGGGATTTCTTGTGGGGCGGCCTCTAAACTAAACATGAACCTAAATTGGGGGTGATGTTTGTGGTGGAAAGACGTGTCTGGGCACATTGTGTTCCAATACTAAACTGACCGAGTATAAGAAGATACGAGTAACCTTTCATTGAACCCTCTCACCTTATACTTTATTGTGTGTGGATTTATTTCAGATTTTTTGTTATTTATTTTAAAAGAGAAATCCATGTCATGTAATGCTTGAGCCAAAATGTAGACTGAGATAAACACTCTATAGGATGTTTTCTCATCAGGAAAATATAAACTAAATAGAAGTGTCTCCAAACTGCAGTTACTAAGAGGCATTCGAGTTGTGAGTGGAATAAGGAAATTTTTCATTTGGTTTTTTGCAAAGCATCCATATTCAGATATGATAATATCCTCCATCAGGGGGTCATTTAGGTGGTTGGATGGTTTTAAACTATCAAAATATTCCAGCATTCCTGTTATGTAGAGATGGGGATAAGTGAACACCAAGCTGCAGTTACTGAGATCAAAAAACATATCATTTATTGACCAAGAATCTGGTAGAATAAATGTTTTCTCCGTGTAATAAGGGAGATTATTATACAAAAACTTGTAATAAGTCATACTAAGTGAGCCACAAATAATAAGAACTTCCGTAGTTGAGGTTTGCAGCTCTGGAGGAATTTTATTATAATTCTTTACAGACACCAGAATCTTGAATTCAATACAAATTCCATGATTAGATAAATGTTTGCTGAGTTGTTGGATCTCCCTCTTTCCGTATTCATCATCAGATGTAAGGATCCCGACCCAGTTCCACTTCATCCTTTCCAGTAACTTTGCTATGGCCACATATTGCATCTCATCATCCGGAACTGTCCGGAAAAAGTTTGGATACATCTTTCTATCACTCAGTAAAGTGTCTCTGGCTCCATAACTAATCTAGGAAGAAAGAAAGCTGTCTGTATAAATAATGTGGATCTCCTAACTTCTAAATGAATAGAAGAAAACCTTAGAAAATGTTTTAATGTTTTTTTGGAGAGTTACAAACAGATCTTGTCATCTGAGCTTTCTACAGAAGATCTATAAGCAGATTTTAGTGAAGGATTTATTTCACCGGACCAAACAGATAAAGATGAGTACGTTTATTATTTCATAAATAATCACAGCCATCAGTTAAAGCTGATAATATGGCATTAACCACTTGCATACTGGGAAATTTTACCCCCTTCCTGCCCAGGCCAATTTTCAGCTTTCAGCTCTGACACACTTTGAATGACAATTGTGCGGTCAAACAACACTGTGCCCAAACACATTTTTTATAATTATTTTCACACATAGAGCTTTCTTGTGCTTTTATTTATTCGCCACTGTTTTTTTTTTTTTTGCTAAATAAGCAAAAAAAAAAAAACTTTTTCATAATTTGTTATAACATTTTGCAAACAGGTAATTTTTATCCTTCACTGATGTGCACTGATGAAGCTGCACTGATGGGCACTGATGAGGCAGCAGTGATGAGGTGGCACTGAGAGGCTGCACTGATGGTCACATATTGGCAGCACTGGTGGGCACAGATTGGCAGCACTGGTTGGCACCGGTGGAACTGCACTGATAATCAGTGCCTTGATTTTCAGTGTATATGTCCCTTTTATGGAAGCCTGTTATAAGCTCTCTTCTCTTGTCATGCTGTCAGCTCAAGGAAAAGAGTGTTGATAACCGGCTTCTGTTTACATCTGTTTCTTTGTTACATCTGTTCCACAGCTGATCACATGGTAAAGAGCCTCTGATTGGCTCTTTACTTCAATTTGATCAGCAGGGTTCTCCAGACACTGTGATCACAGAGCGCACTGCCCGCACCCTACAGTGGATGTGTAGTGGGTACGATCATGGGAGGCTGTCATATTATGGCCTCCCAAAACTAGCAGGCCGTGCTGAAGCCATCATTCGACTATAGAGTGGTCGGCAAGTGGTTAAAGGGGGAATTTATCAAACAAGATCAAACAGAATCTGGATCAGCTGTGGATGGCAACCAATCAGCCTCTATCTTCAGCTTGTTTAGTTAAGCTTAGAAGATGAAAGATAGAAGCTGATTGGTTGCCATCCACAACTGTCCCAGATTCTGGCTGCTCCAGTTTTAATTAATTCCCCTCTAAGAGTTCTTCCTCCTGTAATCCCACCTAGGGATCTCCTGCTCATCAGTTACTGGACAGACACTCCCACTGCAAGACTGATTTTGGCTTTATCTGGAGGAGGACAACCAAGTATAAACCCAATTACCAGCTCAGCTCCTGAACCTGTATACCCTGTATGGAGCAGAGCAATGTTTACATTTCCACCATGGGTCTGTCTATTCACCCATAACTCTCATTTCTTCAGATAACAAAGTATTATATATATTTATCAGTTTCTGGGTTAAAAAATTGATATTATATTGCAAAAATGTTTTTATTAATGTTATAGTCAAAACAAAAACACACTTTTATCCACCTCGACCAGTCTTTTTGAAACCTTCTGTGCACTGTGTAAAAAATTGCACCAATCCCCAAAATCCACTTTGAAATAAACTACATACAGGTGCATCTCAAAAAATTTGAATATCATTAAAAAGTTAATTTATTTCAGTAATTAAATTCAAAAAGTGAAACTCATATATTATATTGATTCATTACACACAGAGTGATATATTTCAATCATTTTTCTTTTAATTTTGATGATTATGACTTACAGCTACTAACACCCCAAAATTCAGTATCTCAGAAAATTATAATATTGTGAAAAAGTTCAATATTTTGGACTCATGGTGTCACACTCTAATCAGCTAATTAACTCAAAACACCTGTAAAGTTTTCCTGAGCCTTTAACCTCCTTGGCTGTAATCCCAAGTGTGGCTCAGGGGTAATTTTCAGTACCAAAAGCAATAACCCCGACCTACACTCGGGGTTACACTGTAGTATCCCTGTAGTGACACTTACCTTGTCCCTACGATCCCCTGATGTCCTACCACTGTGTCCTCTGGCCAATGCTGGCATCCGTCTTCCAGGTAAACAAAACATGACATAATACATTGTAATACATTGTAATCTGTTAGGATTACATTACTGTATCAAACCATTTCACATCAGTTTTGTCCCTAGTGCTTTGTCCAGTGCCCTGTCCACACTTTTACAGTTCTTTCTGCCTGGAAACTTGAGAATGTCCATGACATCCAAAAAGCAATCAAAATGAAAATCAGTTGTGTGATGTGGAACTGCTTGTGTTTCCATTAAAACCCAGTCTGGTAGGGGGCGGGGCCATGGGAGTAAACTATAGAAATTTGAGCTAATTGCACAGCCTGATAGTACCACCATAAATTGGCTAAAGCCAGTAGGGATGATCTAACTTTTGAAAACTTCGGTTCGACCAGAACACCCGAACCTCCCAAAAGTTCGGCCCGGATTTCAGAACCCCATTGAAATCAATGGGACCCAAACTTCGGTAATCAAAAAACACCATTTTGAAGCCCTAAAACCCAATAAATGCCCCTAAAAAGTGCCTAGGGTTCTGAGGCATGCCCCAGGGACTATTAATCACACAAAAAAAGTTCTTAAAAATTGTCATTTTTGATAGAGAGCCAATTATTGGAAAAATTAAAAAAAAAAAAAATTCTTTGGATTTAGTGTCTGGGGGGGTCTAAAAAGTGTACCTGTGAAGTTTCAGCTCTGTAGCATGTCCAGAACCAGAAAAAAAAGTTTGTTTGTATTAGCACAGGGATATGGCTCCGCTCTTTTCACACCTTGCCGGTTTTGTAGCAAGCGTTTTTTTGGGCATTTTTTGGGGGTTATGCGAGGCAGGCATAACATCTGTACTTCTGTGTATAGGTATATATACACACACACTTATATGTATATATACCCATACACATATATAGGTGTAAAAGTAGCAGAACACTATACTTGCGCTAATGAAATAATTCACACCCATATGGCTTCTCTGCTATCACACCTTTATATGTGTATGTGTATAAATACATAGAAGTATGTGTGTATATATACCCCTATACACAAGTTCAGATGTTTTGCCTGCCTCCAAAGACCCCCAAAAATGCCCAAAAAAAAATGCCTGCAATAACACACCTGGGCGGTTTTTTTTTTTGGTGCAGGCGTTTTTTTGGGAATTTTTTTGGGGTCTTTGGAGGCAGGCAAAACATCTGAACTTGTGTATAGGGGTATATATACACACACACTTCTATGTATTTATACAAATACACATATATAGGTGTTATAGGAGCGGAGCCATATTGGTGTGAATTATTTCATTAGCGCAAGTATAGTGTTCTGCTATTTTCACACCTATATATGTGTAGGTGTATATATACATACAAGTGTGTGTATATATACCTCTTTACACAAGTTCAGATGTCATGCCTGACTCCAAACATGTCCTCAAAAAAGCCCTATAAACGCCTACAGCAAAATGCAGGCTGACAGGCGAGAAGCCATATTACTGTTCTCTAAGTGACCTAAGAGAAACAATCTTTTCTCTATAGCGGTCACCCTGACATGGAAGGGTTTGGTCACCCTGCCACAGCAGTCAGAGTCAGTTAACCCTACACTACACTACAGTCCCCTTACACTTAACACTTTCCCTACAGAAACTATATTTTTGAAGCTAACTAAAGTGGAAAATAGCACCCTAACTACACTAGATATCCCTTTCCTCACACTAATAATTGCTAAATGACACTTTGAAGCAGAAGTAACAGAACTGCTTCCACTCTCTTCCACAGCCCTGAATTAAAATGGTGGAGATTTGGCGGGGGCTATCTTATATACTGGGGGGCGTATTCATTAATGATTGTCCTCTGGACCCCCTAGTCACTCCAATCACATTCCTAGCATTCTCCTGCCCCCTCAATTGGCTTTTACTGATGGTTCTGGTCCAATCACAGGCTTTTAAAGCCCATTTCCTGGCCCATTGCATTTTGGTGGGTTCTGGTTGCCGAATTCCGAACTTTTTCAGCAAAAAGTTCTAAATTCGGCCGAACCTCGAACACTCAATGTTCGGGTCGAACCGATGGTCGACCCGAACCGTTCGATCATCCCTAAAAGCCAGTCCCCCACGTCTCTTTAGCCTATGAAGTATGTCTTTGGAGCAGCAAGGTCCTTTTTTCCCCAAAACAAATCAGAGGATTTTAGATTGAAATTAGCCGGGTAGCTGGGTTTTCCTAATTGGGATAGGTAGGGATCAAAAGAGGCATAGGAGGCAGGGCATAAGGGTCATGTTGATGGATTTACCTTTGCCTATTAATGATAGATCAAGTCTAGACCAGGAAATTAAATCTTCCTCTAGTTTTTGGAACATAGGTGGGTAGCTATTATATTGACTGTCTATTCCAGAAGACAGGTTGATTCCAAAGTAAGGAATGAAGTTAGTGCTCAGAGAGAAGGGAAAATGTGTTTGCAATTGTTCAACTAATCATGTTGGGACTGAAATGTTTAAAGCTTTGAATTTGGAGATGTTAACCTGCAGACCTGAGACAGAGCCAAAGTCTCATAGTTGGAATATATTGGGTGTAGAGATGAGGAGGAAGGTGACAAAGAACAAGAGGTCATCAGCAAACAAAGCACATCTATGTTCCTGGGGACCACAAAGAACCCTCTTGATATCAGGGTGATCCCTAATAGCTATGACAAGAGTTTAAATCATTATAGCGAAGATTAGAGGAGATAAGGGGCAGCCTTGTCTAGTACATTTTTCTATCTGTCTCTATCTATAGGGTCTGAATAGCGACCTAAGAACCTGATCTGGTCACTAAGATTAGAATAAAGAGAGTGTAAAATTCACAGGAAGTTGGGGTCAAAGCCCCATTTTTTTAGGATGTCAAAAAGATACGGCCAGGAGACTGTATCAAAGGCTTTTTGGAGATCAATGGATAACAGGAAACCTTGAATCCTAGGGGTCACTACACTTTACAATGCAATGTAGATAGCCAGATGGACTCCGTCAGCACCAGAATTCCAAAACCTCAGATGGACTCAGCAGACGATCATCCCATGAAATATATAAAGAGATCTAATGCTCTCCATTTCAACACAACTTTTATTAAAAGTATAAATAGTACAACTCACATAAATGTCACTTTCCAAGTGCTCTATGCAGGCATGTGAAGGTTGATAACATACAACGATTCCTTCGGAGCGCCGCGGGTGACGTCAAAGCTCCTCCCCCCATACACGTTACGTCAGTGGGCATGACTTCGTCAGCGGGGTAAGGGGAAAGACCGCACCCGCTCCTATTAATAGCGATCTCCTAGCAACCAGACGCTCACTCGATCCAGGAAGTAAAGAGGTAACATTAACTCTCCACCCCTCTGCCAGGAACCTGCCCAGCATCCGGGAGACACCGGAAATCGAGAGAACTATATACTATTGCCAAAATGCAGGGGCTATAATCACGGATCAGCACCTAAAACACTCAGATGGCATTTTAATAACATAAAAGGCATTACTAAATCATAATTGAAAATAACATCTGCCAATATCAATGGTTGCTTATCAAAAGCTGCACAGAATATTCATTAATGATAAAAACCTTCTTGTGTAAAATATCCAGTATTAATAAAACCTTTTATACAAGATAAAATTTTATAAAATACAGGAGTGAGACGTGTATCAGCGGAGCTCCAAATTAAATCACTACAATTTATTGCACCAATAAACTATATGAAAAAAACTTTTATTACATAAAAACCAGGAAAAAATAAAATAAATACCAAAATAAATTTACCTATTAGAAATAAAACAATTTAAATCAAAATCTACGTTAAGCCCACCTGGGGCTAATACTTTTGTGAGGTAGATCCAAAAAGATTCCCCTGCGACTCAATTGTCGCACAAAGTTGCCCCCCCCCCTCCAGTGGTGTGCTGTTTTTTCTATACCCCAAAATTCCAATCCAGTGGGATCACGATGGTGGTACTTTTTAATACGTCTTGGGACGCTGTGGTTGATCTTGCCCTGCCTGATCTTGCTCATATGCTCCCCAACACGTACGTGTAATGCTCTCGTGGTTCTCCCAACGTACTGAAACCCGCACTCACACTTGAGCATATACACTACGCCTTGTGTGGTGCAGGTAATAAAGTCTTTAATGAGGTGGACCTCTTGCGTGGCTGTGGCCATGAATTCTTTTTTCTTTTTGATGTTACATTTGGAAGTCTTGCAAGCGGCACACCTCCCGCAGGCATAGAACCCTTTTAATGATGGAAACAATCTGTTATCTACTTTAGCTGGTGGGTCAATCACCCCAGGAGTTAACCGGTCCCTGAGGGTCGGGGCCCTTCTGTAAATGAATCTCGGTCTTTCTGGAAGGGCAGGACCCAGAATCCGATTGTAAGGCCAGTATTTGGCAATAATCCTCTCAAATTTCCTATACTGGACGTTATAGTCCAGTATAAATCTAAATTCATTACTTGGGGCTACTTTTCGTGATGCTGTAAGAATAGTTTCTCGTTCAACCAAACCAACTCTGGACAATTCATTGTTGACATGGGAGGGATCATAGCCCTTCTCGAGAAACCTTGAGGCCAATACTTGTGACTGAGAGTGGACATCCTCTTCCAAGGAGCAATTGCGCTTCATGCGCAAAAATTGCCCTCTTGGAATATTACATAGCCACAAGTGATGATGACAACTACTTGTGGCTATGTACAAGTTCCAATCTGTCGGTTTAAAATAGGTGCGAGTTTTAAGTGCACCATTGTCTTTAAAGATCTCCAGATCCAAAAACACAATTTTGTCAGTGTTGATATTCCATGTCAGCTGGATATTTCTATTATTAGAATCCAGTCTACCCATAAACTGCTGTAAGCTTGACATGTCTCCCCTCCAAATGAGGAGGAGATCGTCAATGAAGCGACGATAACAGCTTAATTGGAGGGACGGTTTGTGAAGATGACCTCCTCCTCCCAGTGTGACATAAATAAATTTGCCACACTGGGGGCAAACCGGCCCCCCATAGCTACTCCTTTTGTCTGTAAAAAGAACTCTCGGTCATACCAGAAGTAATTTTTTAACAGACAGAAGTCCAAACACTCTAGTAAAAATTTACAGTGTTTAGATGGTAATTCAGACTTCATTAAAGCCCATTTAACAGAAGTCAGGGCATCCTCATAAATGATGATAGTATATAGTGACCCTACATCTGCAGTCACTAATATACTGTCTGAGGTGTCCGATAAATCAGCGAGCAACTGGATGACATGCTTTGTGTCTTTAAGGTACGCTGGAGTGCCAACCACTAACGGTTGTAAAAAGTAGTTGATGTATTGGCCTAACCTCGCCGTAACAGACAATTGGGCGACCTGGTGGGCATGTTTGATGTTTGTAAATTTTGGGTAAAAAATAAATAATGGGGGTTCTGCAAAATAAAGGGTTAAGATAGAGGGCCTCCTTGGGGCTCAATATCTCTCATTTTTCTCCCTTGCGGATCAATCCACCTAACTCTTTTTTAAATTTCAACATAGGATCACCTGAAAGTAAGGAGTAAGTGTCCCTGTCATTTACTAACTGCTGCATTTCTTGTCGGTGGTAGGTACCACTCAATACCACTAACCCACCACCCTTATAGGCAGGGCGGATTACAATATCTTTCCTACCTTCAAGTGACCTGATTCCTTTCCTAATTTGCTGAGGATCAATAGCTTTCTTTAGTTTAAGGGAATCAAGATCCTTGCAGACCATATTTTTGCATACTTCTATATGTTTTGTGTCAACATTGGGAGGGTTGAACACTGACTTATTCCTCAGCTGAGAGTGGGTTGAGGTGCTCAAAACCGCTTTTCCTTGTGTGGGGTTAGACAGGAAATATTTTTTAATACTCAGTGTTCTAACAAACTTTTGAAGGTTTATGTATTTGTCAAATTTATTCATATTTTTGATAGGTGCAAATTTTAATCCACTGTCCAAAACTATTACCTCATCATCTGTGAGTGTGACGCCACTAAGATTATAGATTCCTGTTCCTATAGGGGTTTTGGCCTTTTGTGCCCTTTTCCCTCCCCTGCATCCTCTTTTTTTCTTTTCTTTTGATTCACCGTTCCATTTGCGGTCGGGTTTGGAGGGTGCTGTGGAGGGTACCAGGGTCTGGTTCCCCTTGGGGTTGATGGGCCCGGTGGGGTCCTCTGAACTCCTAAAAAATGAGGGTCTTCCCCATAATTTTTTAGTGGTAAATACCTGTTGTCAGTGGGGATGGGGCGATTCCCTGATGGATAGGTCCCTCTATGACCCATCTGGCGTCCCTTATTTTGATAGGGCACAGTTTGCCAATGGTAATCATCTTGGTAATGGTCCCTATCATTCCAACCATCCCTAGATGATAATTGGTGGTTAAATTGCTGGCCACTGCCTCTTCCCCTCCCTCTCCCTTTACTCCCCCCACGGCCTCTCCCCCTAGGGGGGGGGGGGGCTCTAAGGGACGGAAGCCTCGGGCGAGGAGTTCCATTTTGGTATTCTAACTCAACCAGAATCTCTTCCTCAGGTGGTATGGAACTGGAACTGGCCTCAGGGAGGGTAGCAGGCAATAAGGGGACCTGCCATCTATAGGCTATATTAATACCAAAATCCCCCATGTCCCTCACAATTTTTTTCTTTTTCTTATCTTGGGCTTCTTTATCCCATTTGACAAGTTTTGTTTTAAGCTCATCTGATAACCTAATGAATTCAGGTTTATCTTTATCTTTTTCGATAGATTTTTTGATGGTTTCTATTTGGGTTTCCAAAGCCTCCATCTTTCTCTGCTTCCGTGATAGCACAAAGGATAGAAGCTCCAGACCCTTCTTGGTGAAAAACTCACCCCATTCTTTATAGGAGTCAGTGTCCAATAACTCATCATTTGGTGGAACATCCCAGCGTACGCGTCGTGGGATGATCTTATGTGAAAAGTACTGCTGGAAAGATACTATGTCCCACCATGTTTTTATTTTTTTCTCAAAAATATGACCAAGCTTTTTGAAGGCATATGTGAGATCACTGGGTTCTTTGGTCACTGCTATACGTGAGAACACGTCATCTAATTTGATTTCTCGTGCTTCAATATACTGAAAAATATCCATAATTGCAATCAGCGGCTAAATATATAGAATTGGTATAGGCAAAATAAATAGACAAAATTATTCAGCGCTAAGATCAGACAAAAATGGAACAAAAGCTGCTGAACACCGGAATAGGTCAAACCTATCAATACCTAGTGAAAATGCAAATAATAAAAATTGGTGCAGCGCTAAATTTGAGTAAACATGTACTGTATACAATATATACAATATATAAAATCTGTGTTAAGTATATACATAAACGTCCATCACAGTTCTCAGAGGTATAGTGGATATCCAGTGCAGGAAAGATGAATAAAGGCACCACTCACAGCGTGAATCCATCACCATAGTGCATATAAACCTCTCACCTACATCATTCAAACACTAGGGGTCACTACACTTTACAATGCAAGGTAGATAGAAAGAACTTCATTGTCAAGGCAGGAAGAAATGAAGGTGCTTGCAAGAACAGGAGTTTCTTTGTAAAGAGGTACATAAGTTACCAGGGCTGGAGGAGGGACTTCCACAGGGGTATTGGTTTCAACGATTGCCATAGTCTGGGTGCCCTTTTCAGACACAGAACGGGGACAGGGCTGGCGGCAACCTTGGCACTTTCCAGGCTGTGTTTCTGGGAAGACAGGACAGATCTGCATAGTATCCACTGGGAGAGCCTTAGGACTGGATGGGCGAGTTGGGCAAAATGTGATAAAATGTCCCCTCTCTCCACAATAGAAACAAAGGCCACTGTTTCTCCTACAGTCTCTTTCTTTGGAAGACAGCCAGGAACAACGGTTTTCCATCATTTCTCATGTTCGCAGATTTCCCCAGCCCACCCTTCTATTGTCTACTGACGCAGAAAAAGCATTTGACAGGGAGGACTGGGGATTTCTTATGGCGACGCTAGCCCATCTGGGGATAGGACCTAAGATGTTGAGCATGATAGGAGCCCTGTATGATAACCCCACAGCTCGGCTACGTATAAACGGCACTCTTAGTGATCCCTTTACATTGTACAATGGCACGCGCCAGGTATGTCCCCTCTCCTCTCTCCTATTTGCTATCTCCCTTGAACCCTTTCTAGCTCATGTACGCTCAGACCCTACTATACATTGTGTCGGTGACACTGAACACAAATATGCGGCGTATGCGGACGACATCTTGTTTTATGTCCAACAACCCCTTATTACCCTCCCTAATCTTATCTCAGCTTTTGAAGTTTATGGCCGTATATCAAACTTCAAAATCAATCTTACCAAATCCAAGATATTGAACTTAACGGTCCCCGCCCGACTAGTTAGTTCCATACGCCCCTATTGTCTTTCACTTGGCAATCTAAGTCATTGAAATACCTTGGCATACACTTAACCGCGGACCCCTCTAAACTTTTTTGTTACAATTATATCCCTCTTCTTAACGCGATTAGAGCAGACCTAAACAAGTGGCATCACCTAGCAACATCCTGGTTCGGCAGAATTAACGTTCTCAAAATGAATGTCTTGCCCAGGGTGCTCTTCCTTTTTCAGATGATACCGTTTAACGTTCCCCCAGGGTTTTTCTCTACCCTTAAATCCTTACTTCTGAAATATGTTTGGTCTCGTAGACACCCCAGGGTGGCCCATGAATTGCTCACTAGACCCAAGTCTATGGGCGGTCTTGCGCTCCCTGATTTTAAACGTTATTATCACGCGGTGGTTCTGAGCAGGATTTTCTCATGGCAACATTTCTCCTCCTCTAAATCATCTCTCCGCCTGGAGTATGAGCTCGGGGGTGCGGACCTCTTTAGCCAGATTTGGATTCCTCCGAAATTCCGCACGCTATCCAAATTTATGTCTCCTCTGACTAAATCCACAATGCACGTTTGGGACTTTTTACATCACAAATACGCCTGGCAATATAACTCCCCCCTCATGCCTCTCTTCGGCCATTCGTATTTTATTCCAGGCCAACACGAAGGCACCCTACGGAATTGGCTGTCAATTTCCTCACCGAAGCTCCACCATATTTCTTCCACAGATGGCATCTTTCCTATTGAGGTGCTCCTCCCCCTGGGCTCGCACTCCTTTATGGACAGGTGGAAATATAACCAGCTACAATGTTTTGTGAAAGCCTTGCCCCATCCGCTTCGTTCTCTGTCGTCCCTCAATCCGCTTGAGGAACTACTTAGATCTGAAGACCCGCCGCGTGGCCTCATCTCGTTGTTGTATAAATGCTTCCTTCAAATAACTCCTCCTGCCACCCCTCTTTTTGTTCAGCTTTGGGAAAAAGACTTGGACATCATGCTTACGGACTCCCAAGCTTTACAGGTCCTTCAGTTTGCCTCAGCTTCCTCCACTGCCTCTAGGGTCTGTGAATCCAACTATAAGTTATTGACTCGCTGGCACCACACCCCAGCAAAACTTCACAAAATTTTTCCTGACTGCTCCAACTTATGTTGGCGTGGATGTGGCGAAATTGCCACTCACGCTCATGTATGGTGGTTATGTAGGGCTATCAAACCGTATTGGTCAGCGATCTTGAATCTGATTGACCAGATCCAGGGCTCTCCGGTCGAGAGGAACCCATGGGTGGTACTGTTTCATTGCACGAGGTCGCCAGCACGCCTATACCGGAACTCTATTACTCCTCATCTATTAAACGCTGCGAAAGCACTGATCCCCAGATTCTGGAAAACCGCGACTATACCCTCGGTTTTGCAATGGCTTCAATTGGTCGACCATATCTATCATATGGAAGACATGATGTTAGAATACAGAAACCAATCTGATAGAGCGCATAAGATATGGGCCTGCTGGCTAGACTTTAAGTACTCATCCACTTACGCTGAGTTGGTCGCATAATCATCACTAGATGACTGTTACATATTCTCTGTTATTTCACATGTAATGTCAATGGCCCCACGAGCCGGTCGCCCCCCCCCCCCCCCCTCTCTCCCTCTTTCCCTTCAGTCTGCCTTACTTCTTCTCTTCCGCTGTTCTCTTTTCTTCACCTACATGTTCTTCAAGATGCCTGTTGTGATTTTTAAGTGAGTTATTTACCCGAATGCTGATAGGTACATGTGGTACTTTACTATGATATTCTTGGGTTTTTCTATGCCATTCAAACCATTTCATGCTGGTACACCATTTTGCCATGCTTGTATGTTATGTACCTTATGTCATATTTTTTATGTCTTTATTCTCAATAAAAACATATTAAACAAAAAAAAAATGTAGTCCAAAATGTATCCTACTGCATGTCTTCGGTGAAATAAAATCCCAATAAATGTATATTGATTGGTTTGTGTGGAAGTTATAGCGTCTACAAACAATAGTATATATACTGGAATTTATACATATATATATATACATATATATATACATATATATATACATATATATATACATACATACATACTAATAATGGCGGTGATAAGCAATTGCAAGCAAGTGGGACTGTGATAGTGCGGTGGGAAATCTAAAACTCACTGACACTGGGTGAGAGCTGACTAACTGCCACTGACATTACCAGTGACACTAATACAGTGATCAGTTCCAATACTATACATTGTCACTGTACTAATGACACTGGCGGGGAAGGGGTTAACGTCTAGGGCAATCACAGGGTTAACTATGTGCCTAACAATATGTAATGTGTGTAATATGTGTGGCTTCTACTGAGAAATGTGACTGTTTTATCTTCCTGCTCTCTGTTCAGAGCTCTGTGTTAGAAAGCACAGAGATCTGAACTGTCATTCGCTAAGTCAAACAGTGGACCTGGTGACTGACTTGTGCTTTAGCGAATGGCAGCACAGATTGGGTGGCAGGTGCATGTGCGCACCCGCTACCCATAATTACTGGATTACCTATATACTGTATGTCACGGTTCCGTGTACATTGATCCGGCATCAGGTTTTACCTCCTGTTTGAGCTGCTCGGGTTCCTGTCAATCTGCCCTGAACCTGGATATTATTATACTCAATCCCCTTTGGCTTAATGTTTCGGGCAACGTGTCTCCATGCTGAAGTAGGACCCTCCTGTTCCTCTGGCGTTTGCTGTGCTCAGTATTCCTGCATTCTGTGTGTTGTTTGATCTTGTCTTTGTTGTCAGTGTTTCTCTCTGGCTTTGCAGTTTACTCCCTTTGGTTTCTGTCTGTGGTTTCCTGTATTTCCTGTTACTGTGTGTGTCATTCTCTGCTTAGGCTCTTGTGTGTACCCCATGCACTATGCCCACACAGGGGTGTAAGAAAGCTACACAAAAAAGGGGAATGGGACAACTAGGAAAAGAGGTGTCACCCCAAAAAAAGACACCCATTAAATAGAGTAACAGGGGTATAACTTCACAGAATTGAGTCTCAAAAGAAAACAACGGAACCACTGCTGAATGAAAAGTAATAATCAATTTTATTGGATACAAAAAGCAGAACACACGGTAACGTTGTAAAATAGAAGCACAACACCTTCCACCTCACCCCTAAAAATAGACCACGTGGTGATTAAAAACAAAGGACAAACACAGATATTGTAGGTGGACTGCTGTCACCTAAAGAGCAATCCACATGCACACATAAGCTGCTAAATCACAAATGCACTGATAAATGAAGTCCAAGTCAATATGACCCCACAGGGGCAAGGATTCAGATGAAAGTAAGCCACCTAGTGACCGTCCAAAAGGGAGAGTCAACACACAGGTAGTTCACAATCGCCTGAAGCAGCGAAATCAAATAATCGCATTGAGTGATCAAACACTAGATGTGGCATGAATAGTGGTTCCAAATCAAAAAGGAACCCAAATGGGGAGAGGCTCAACAGAGGGCAGACACCCTGTGCCAAACGGGTTGATGCAGGGATGGCTGCGGACTGATTGAGCCAGGAGCTAGACCTGACATGCAAAGGTGGACGGTGCCGCCGGAATCATAGAGGCAATGTATCAAAAATTACCAAAAATAAAAAATGAAAATAGAAAATGGTAAATAACAAACCTGGGCACTAAAAATAGAAATTAATGTGCCTCAGGATGAAATTGAAATGCCACCGAGACCAAGCTCACCGTCAATCTAGCATGCAGGGAGTCAATAACCAGCATGGAGGGATTGAACAAAAATGAAATTTGTGATAATAATAATGATTAATGTCACACCAAGCCAACCTCTCAAGAAAACCGCACCTAAACAGGGCTAAATGAAATAAGCAGATGTGACAGAAATAGTAGCATGATTGCCGAGAGTAGCCATGCCATACACCGGCTAATGGAGAGGACGTATACAAGGGCTCCTAGCATGTAAAGGGGGTAGAGATGGACTCAGGCAATGAAGTGGTTCGGATCAAAAAATGGATATTATTAAAAAAAAAAAAAAAAATGGGACACTCCATTGACTGAGGTCAGTCTACTAAGCTAATAGCACTAGTTGGATAAACAAAAGAGTATCAAAACATCACATTTCTAAATAGTGGCTCATAATGGAAGAGATGAAGGAATGAGCTACAGTACAGATCAAAATCGGCAAGTATAGATAGGGAATAGAGCAGTCTACTGGAACATCGGAGCAAAACAAACCCAGTAACAAACACGATGATGAATGCACCTGGATGAAACAGACAGAGGGGCTGAACCCAATCACCAGACACACTAGCGCTGCTACCACGGATAGTATCAATCCAAAATGGAAGGAAAGAGATACAACAGGCATATAAACACCTATCTAAATAGGACAGTATGGTATAAACAAATGGTAGCAAAATCATAAAAATAAGCAGTGTAGCATCATATCTTAATGTGGCAGCTCTCAACGGGGACGTGAAATAAACAAGTCTCTACACCGATCGAGATCGGCAGATGTATGCTAAAAATGCAGCAATCTTGAACAAGAGCCGGAGCCAGTGGAGGCTTGCAGAAAGTCAATGAGGCAGATTGAAGGACTAAAAAGAACCACAGTCAATCTTGTGCTGCTAGCGTAAAAGACATGAATCCAAAATGGAGGGAAATGGGGGTGGTACATCAAACAGGTGTGCCCCTGTAACAGTAGAAACAATTGAAAAGTACAGTGTTGCAAAATGGCTATAGAGTCATAGATCATCAAATGGTGAATCAAAGTAATCGGGTAAAATGGAGTAACAATAGGGCAGAAAACGTTAACATATATGAAGAGGTCTTCTCACAGGTAATCTTGAAAGTATCTGTTCAATGAACGGGGAAGGAGATATCCTATTGGCTCCAAAAGAAGCGAAGGAGACTGTCTCCCATACACAGACTTCAGCAGTGGAGGGCTGAGTGCTACATTTTTAAATGGCAAGAGCATGAGGACATGCAGCCTCGTTGCGTATCCACACCGATAGCTTCAGCTAGCCCAGCCTCATGTGTTCCGATAGCACATGAACTGCTCACAGTGGCCCGCTGTGGCCGCACCCAGGAACCGACCCTGTCACGGTAGGGAGATCAGGAAGGACTCATCTCGCCGTAAGAAAGCTACAACCTGGGGGCTGCCACGCAATGCAACATCCACACCACCGGTGGCTCTGGAGAAGACCAGGTGGCTCCATAGATCCTGTGTCTCTGGCACACCACCATTGCATACGGCCACACAGCTCTCACATCTGTGAGGACCCGTAACTGGGTACACTTGCTTAGTTCTTGCATTGGCTGCTAGACCTTGAGCTACAGTCCCAGGTAATCTTGCCCTCTGATCAAGACACTGTATATGTGATCCAGACCACAGTGGTCACCCTGTTGCCTTATTTGTACAGGGGCCAGTCCACAAGTGGGTATACTTTATAAAGCTTTGCCACAAGGGCTTTTTTGTTCCCTATTTACCCACCTCACCATGAGACGACTAGCTGACCTGACCTTATGTAAAATAGAAAATTCTGCTTTTCTTACCTGGGTGTAACCATACAGATTCAGCAGCTGTGCCATTTGGAGAGTGGTGTCAGAATTGAGATCTCCAATGAAACCAGCCAGGGCCCCCCGCTCCATACAGGAATAATTTGGAGCTTCCATTGTATGTCCAGACAATATCTGTAGAACATCTTTTATAGCTTTATTGACATGTCCACAAGAATCATACACATGGTATCCCAGAGTTATGTTGGGCAGAATATCTGGATTGCTGTTTATCTCATCAATAGCAAATATAAAAGCCAGGAGATGTCTATATTCTCTCCGGTAAACTCTGCAGGAAATGGATAGGTTTGCATTGGTCTACAGTGCAAGGACAGCAGTAGAAATTCTCTATAGCAAAATGTAGAACACATTTTAACTGAAGATCTATATTGGGATTGGTGGTCCTTTGCATTGCATCATGAAAGATATAGTGAAACTCCATAATTCCTGCATCTATATGAGTTAAAGTGGTGGTTGGCAATTTAGGAGACCTCAGCTTCAGCCCCTGACATCACCAAGTGGCCCAACATAATATTCTATATACAGTATGCAGCAGAGAATGCAGACTTACTAGAGGAAAGGGTCAGAGACTACGAACTTGCTACAGGACTGAGACCATCAGAGATTGGGGCTAGGGATAAGGAAACCTTCCTGAGTTTTTGTTAAAAAATTCTCAAATTTTAAAGTTTGAGAACTGTCAGCAAATCCTATTGACCGGGGGCAAACTACCACCCAGTCCGCCCCTGTCATGACACCTTCCAGCCTCCCTCTCCTGTCTGTGTGCAGGAAAGCATCACAGCCAAGGAGAAGAAGGAGGTGGGTTCAGCCACAAGCTGCTGTGAGCTGTGTGTGTGAGGCAGCGGACATCTCTCACCACCGGCTGCCTTTCACACTTACACAGCTATGCTTGTGGCGTGCAGGACACCAGGCACCCCACATAAGCCACAGGGTGGTAGTTATTGGTTCCCATGCTAGTGCATGCATGTGGGAAAGCCACCGGAGGCAAGTGCTGGAACTTGTTTCAGCACTTCTCTCCACTACTGGAAAAAGTCTTCATTTTACAGAGAAGCCAGGATTTGCATCAAGTCCTGGGACAGTCCCGGCAAATCCAGGATGGTTTGGAGGTATGGAATTAGGAGGCCTGTCTGTTTTACCACGATCCTATGCTTTGTATGTAGGAGAGATTTCCTCTCACTTTCTGTCCTGCAGATAACAGTTTTACCGGACAGGAAGACAGAAAAATCTGCAATAGGGACACAAACAGAAATAAAAGGCTGACAGGGATTCCAGCCTTCCACTACTCTACTAAAAAATGTTTCTATTTCTGTGCTGCTATTGGAGAGATTCCCTCACTTCTTATCTGGTCAAATATCTTCAGGACAGAAAGTGAGGGGAATCTCTTTTATGGAGCCCCAGATAGCAGTAAAAACCTGAAAGGAATTCTTAACCCTTCCCCACTCTATCTAAAATAAAGAAAAAGGTTTGGGCCCAATAAAGACCCATTTGTACCTGTGCATTGTGGCAGAAATATACACTTTAACAATGCATGGCAAATCACCTTCTCTGTGTCATTCATTGTAAATTGCACCCCAATGCATTGTAGGGCAGATCCCTACACACAACCCACATCTAGTCACCATAACACACATACTATATGTTATGGTGTGCTGCCTTATTAAAAAGGGGCCATGCATGTTTTTTCATCTATTGCGGTACACTGAAAGCTATTTCTAATGAATGAATGTGAGCATTAATGTGGCAATGGAACACCTGAATGTGAATGGGCCATACATGGTTTTTATTAACAGATTGAAGGATACGTTTTAATTTCACACTAATGAAGCAGAACAGACTGAATGAGTCCTGCACATTATCATACAAATCTCCTAAAGACACAGCTCTGTAGATCAGATTGGAAGTTTTGCATTTCATATTTCACTTACGCTGAACACATGAGATTCCTAATAAGACTTCCCTTCTGACTCCACTCTGACACTGCAGAATGTACAGCGAATATCCCTCCTATAATGATGTCTCCATCCTGAGAATACTTGTACTCAAATGTATAATTCCTCATAGTCATATCACAGCGGTGAGCAGAGTTCTGGGTGTCAGATGTGCAGGGGGTCACACACAAAGCCAACAACCACAATATTCTAAGAGGATATCTGAAGACAACATGGCCGAGTCTCTGATAGACTCCAATGAGTTCTTCCTCTTCTCCCATCTTATGATCACTGACAGCAGCACAGGATCCTGACACTGATTTCATGCCTCAGCTGAAGGCTGTGAGAGTGTCAGGTTTATAAAGAATAATTCTGTTATTTATTACTGATAGACTGGAATATGAATCTGCTTATAGAGAAGGAAAAAAAGGCCAAACCCAAAATACACAGAATCCATCTTTGTCAGCACTGTAGAAAGTAAAGGTTATAAAACAAATATCATTATGACATATTGTACATGAAACAGTAAAAATGAGTTGTTTGATGGCTAAGAATGCTATATATATTATTATTATTATTATTATTATTATTTATTATATAAATATAGATGTAGGGATGAGGTTCGTCAACTACCATAGATTTGTTGTGAATCCCTGACTTTGGTAAATCACAAACATTTGGCTGAAAAGTTTGCAGGATCACCACCAAAATAGGGAACAACCTCTAATACAGTGCACAAGAAAGGGATGAAGGAATGGATGACCTATCGATGAAAGGGTGGGGTCACAGCAGGTATAATGTCAGTGTTGTTGGGGACAGCTGACAATTCTGTGTAGAAAGAGAATATTATTTTTTGTTTTTTAAATGTTTTGTTGGTACATGCCACCTATGGCAGCGCATAAATCAGAACATTAACCTGTTGCTACCAATTTTCTCTTTAAGCTGCCTTTTGTTGAAAGCATGCCACGGCATCGCTTGAATGACTAAGTGCAAGAACAATGTGTGCCTAAACCACCTCACATCATTTACCCCATCCCCTATCCCAACTGATTATATAAAAGTTAGGCATACACCAGTTAGACCTATTATCCCTGAAAAAAACTATCCTTCTGCTGGACAATTTTACATTGCTGCATCCTGTGCAGTATCTTAATTCCTAATGAGAATTTGACAATTTGAAATCTGTATAAAAAAAAACCTTTACATAAGCCAAGTTTTCTATTTTGATGTCTGACTGTTTGTTCCCTCTACTCTGATAATAAATCTGTGATCCAGCAGATAGTATTGTAGGCCTTTTTTTTAATTTGATATCCCATTGTATAGTGAGACAAGGCAAGGTCCACAAGCTGAGGTAGAAGGATGTACCAATGACAAAATAAAAATTCTCTCCCTACACAGAATTGTCAGCCGTATCTAACAATTCCGACACACACTGACAATATGGCTGCTGTAAGGCCACCCTTATATAAGAAAAGGTCTGAGTTATCCATTCCTACAAATGATTGGTTCTTGTGACTAAGCTGACTAGGGGCAATACGTATGCAGTGCATTATAGGTTGCCCCTTATTTCTGTTGGTGAACCTGCAAACTAATCAGCCAAAGGTCTAAGATTTTCAAACTTTGTGAATGCCAGGGAATGGCTGCAAATTCATTGTAGCCGTGAAGCCAAACTTCATTCCTATTAACCTGTGATGTCATGATACACTGCAGAAACATAGATATATGGTCAAAAGAGAAATAAATATAATTATTTGAATCTTTCCTCAGCAGTAACATAAAAAGAATGGATGAACCTTGACTTACATATGGGCACATTTTATAGTACAGGGCCAACAGGATGGTAGATAAAACTACACAAGAATCAATTTTATGGTAAAAATCTAAATGTCCTGTAATATAATTACATTGATAGGACTGGGGGCTTCAAGCCTGGATGCTGGATAGAAATGTTTTTATGATACTGGAAATGGAACAATTTTTTAAAATATTTTAAAACATTCCAGCATGCTTCAGTTACGTGTCTAAATACTGAGAGACAAAATTGTTTAAATAGGTCTCTAAACACAACAAAAGAGCTCAGCGATCCCAGCAATGTGCCGTATTACACAGATTGGGCTTTCCAGTAATACAAGCAAACTAAACTGATGTTTGTCTCTCAGACACCAACCCATGAAAAAACTCAAATTGTAATTGTACTCCGCTAACTTGTCTATTGTACACATTATCTCAATATAAAGGCAGAGAGAGTTTTTCAGTGTGACCACAAGATATTTTCATAATGTGTCACAGAATGTTTTTTTTTTTTTGTTGTTAATATTGAATGCTTGGGGGCGCATGCGTGGCTTCCGGACATGGGGGACACTTAGTGTGTGAGCTCCGGACCCTGCTGGCTCTCCGCTGCTCCTTCTCAGCAATCTTCCGCTATACTGACCCCAGGGGTAAGCTGCTTGATATCCCTACACCTCACTGGTCCCCATGGGCAAGATTGGCCAGCAGCGGCAAGGGTATACAGCACCATTGGAGCCATGCTCTCAGGCCGTAATGGACCGCTTCCTTACTAGGCCGCATTTCCCGGCCTCAATTTCTCAACCCAATCCGTTCGCTACAATGGATCCCTCACTGGGGCTGGAAAAGTCCATGGATCCCCCCATTCCCACATCACTTTGGGGTACCTCACCCCCGCTGCTCACACAGCCTGTGTTAAACCCTGCTATCCTGGATGAGAAGTTAAAGGCACTTCATCAAATTACCCGCAACATAGCTGCAGAGGTGGGCCAATTATCCATGGAATTAAGGGGGAGATTACACAAATTGGGGAATGCACTGACACTTTGGAGACTAAATTTGATGATCTGGTGCAGTATGTACAAGTCCTGGAGGATGAAAACTCCAGCTTCAATTAAAACAGGAGAATCGTGAACGGCGCCAAAATGTGCGCTTTCAGGGTATCACTGAATATGTGGGGGACAACAATCTATGCTCATATTTGCTGGGTCTGTTCAATACCCTGGCCCCCAACATAGTGGACATTGATTGGCGTTTGGATCGAGCACATAGATCTTTGGGTCCCAAACCACCGGCTGGAGCTAAACCTCGTGATGTTATTGTTCGTTTTCACTACTATGATAGTAAGGAGGCCTTGACCTTGGCTATCCGCAATAAATCGCAGGTGGATTATAAAGTTGCCAAAGTTAAAATATTTAATGACCTTTCACCTATTTCCCTGGACAAGCGGGGGAATCTGAGACCTGTGACTACCCATTTGCAAAAACACTGAATCCCATACTATTGGGGCTTCCCTTTTCACCTAGTCGTCCCTAAGGAGGGCACCCAATACAGCATGCGAGATCTTTATGAAGCGGAGGCTTTCGTCCGAAGCTTGGGACTCCCCCCACTGCCTGATGAGGAGCTTGCACCGCAACATACCTTAAGTCGCCCTGCTCCAGCTACTCCAGGACGCCTGTGGACTTCCACGAAGACCCCGCAACGAAAGACTGCTGCGACCCCCTACGTTCCCAGTTTCCCCAAACATCCGACCTGAACTGACTGGTTCATCTTTGGGATTTACTAGGCCTGTTGCCCCTGCAGCATTTCTGTGAGCTTTTTGGTTACCCTGGCTAGGGTGGCCATTTTTTCCCCTCCCATGGGGTTTTTCATGTTCCTAACTTGTTGCACTTTTTTTTTCTTTTTACATCTGCTGGAGAGTTGGCGGGCCCATCCCCCACCGGAGTTCGTCCCCTGGAGGCACCCATGTTGCCCCGTGAGACCCAGGACTGTGGTCCTGGTTTTCTGAGACACCGTGGTCTCTCAGGCTTTTTTCTGATGTTCCTATTTGTTTTTCTATTGGTACATTTTGTGCTACTGTTTTTTATTTTTCTGTTTTTTCTTTTTTTCATTTTTTGCTAGACCTTTTTGTTTTTGGTCTGGCTTTGTGTTCAAATACTTGTGGATTGGTGCCTCTGTGTCCTGTCCGTGGACAAGCCACAGACTGCATCGGGAGAGATTCATGGTTTGTTTGTACAATGTATGCATTTGATATTTTGTTCAACACTTGTGTTCGCTGTTCAGATTCCCAGTCACCATGGCTTTGAGATTTCTCTCTTACGATGTGAAAGGTCTGAACTCTGTACAGAAGCGTTGGTTGGCGCTTAAAGAGTTTTGCGCCTCTGGTGCAGAATGCAGATGTCATCTTGGTTCAGGAGACGCATTTCCGTCCTGAGGGCTCCTTTAAATTCACCTCCAAGTACTTCCCGCCTCCTATGTAGCCTCTGATCTGTCTTGCAAGGCGGGTGTGGCAGTTTTGATTAGAAAGTCTTGCCCTATCTGGGTCAGGTAGTCTCTTCTTGATCCCCAAGGGAGATTTATTGCATTGGTCTGTTATTATCTATCGACCTCCTTTACGGTGATTAACCTTTATGCTCCTAACTCTGGCCAACTGGAATTTCTGGATGGATTTTTTCAGTCCACCTCTCATCTCTCGCAGCTGTTTATGGTGGTGGGTGGTGATTTTAATCTTATCATGTCCCCTTATAGAGATCGGCATTCACTCCTTAGAGATACACCTTCCCGGTGACTCTTGTCCCAGGCTAAAGCTTTTCGCAAGAGTATCCGGTCCCATAGACTTTTTGATTCTTGGCAAATCAAACATACTACTAATAGACAATTTTATTTTTACTTGGCAGCTCATAAGATGCATTCTAGACTTGATAATTTTCTAATTTCTGCCCCTCTCAGGCCTTTTTCCGGGGTTCGTGTATTGCTGAAGGTTCACGCTTAAAAAGAGAGCCTGAGAGTCTTCGGTCCTCTCTCTTGCCGACCTCCGGTCGGCGGAATCCTGCCGTGTGTGCTCTCCATCAGTGTCAGCACTTTGTCCACCAACAATAAAGACCGTAGCTCCTGTCTCATCGCAGTAAGTGTCACCCTATTGCCATGATCAGGATTAGCTTTATTCTTCAAATCTAGGTCAGTTATAGAAGAAAGGAGAGAATCTATGCGATTAGATCTTTTCCTCTTTTCTCTAGAGCCCGCCTGAATCAACAATCCTCTCACAAACGCCTTGTGGGCGTTCCACACCACAGCCGGGTCGGACACTGAGCCCTGATTAGTGACAAAAAATTGTCGAAGGTGACCAGAAATATGTTCAATGATTTGGGGTTGTTGTAATAGGAAATTGTTAGTGCGCCACACAAAGTGAGATTGCTGGGGTGACTTGTCTGACAGGGTGAGTGTCAGTGGGGCATGGTCCGACCAGGCTATCGTATGGATTTCAGAAGCTAGCACACGTTGCAGTAACCATTTATCCAGTAGGAAGAGGTCGATTCTCGAGTAAGTATTATGGCTCGGCGAATAGTATGTGAAATCACGTTCTTCCGCGTGTTGACATCTCCACGCATCGTGAAGGTCATAGGAGTGGATCAGCGACTTTAAGCGGGAGCCATGGCGTTTGGAAGGGGCAGTAGAGTCCAAAGAAGCGTCAGGGATGGTGTTAAAGTCCCCGCATACAATAAGATGTCCTTTTTGAATCTTGGTGGCAAGTTTGAGGACTTTGGAGATGAAAGGCATCTGTCGCTGATTGGGCGCATATAAATTAAGAATTGTATATTGCTCATTGTTTATGGAACAAACAAGGACAAGGTAACGGCCTTCTGCATCTGTAAGTAAGTCAATTTGCTGAAAGGAGACCGAGTCCCTAACGGCTATCATCACACCTCGTTTCTTGGCTGTGTAGCAGGCATGCACCACATAGGGAAAGTTTTTATGTTTGCAGTAAGGCAGTGGAGTCTGAGAGAAATGAGTCTCTTGCACGCATAGTACATCACTTTTATGGAGGTTGGCAGTAGTCCATAGCGATTTTCGCTTGACCGGGTGGTTTAACCCCCTTGCATTAATAGATAGTACTGTGAGTGGCATGTCTTATATAGGACGGGCTAGAAGTGTTGGCAAGGGTACTCACACTTTAGACGATTGACACCAAACGAACAAGAAGTGTACGGATGACTGCTGGTCCCACAAGGGCCTGAGTGGCTGGGAAACGTCTTCACTGAAGGATCTGGAACAATAAAGCGAACACCAGTATCCACAAATACAAACAAACAACAAAAAGAAAATTTGGCTGCAAAGCAAACTTAGAAGAAAAAATGTGGTACAGAGCAGGCGGTCGTATAGCCGCTATTAGTAGGTGGAAAAGCGTTTGAGGTGCTGCGAGGGATGAGAGTCCACCTGAAAAATGGAAGGCACCGGTAGGGGACACAGACGTGGTGTGCTACCAGTGTATTGGGGGAAAGAGTCTTACATCAGAGCTCTGAGAGGAGAACAGAGGAGGGAGTTGATGCTGTGTAGGGTCCACTGCACCCGGCACTCACGGACGCTGGTGTGAGTTTCCAGTGTGGTGGTACCTGGACTGCCTGGTTCCCGAGGCCATGGTCTGCATTGGCTCATCCCTGGGTGGAGTAGGTACAATTCCCCATGAGTTAAGTAACCGCATGCCATTTTGCAAAGTGGAAATGGTATGGGGAACCCCATTTTTGGTGACTAAAATAGTAGCCGGATGCCGCCATTTATACGGGATATTGTGGTTCATCAAGGCTTTTGTGATGGAGCTGAGTTGTCTCCTCAGTTGGAGCGTGTATTTGGAGAGATCCGCAAATAACTGTATCCCCTCATAAGGAGCAGGGAGTGTGCGTTGAAGTCGTGAGGCAGCCAGGAGATGGTCCTTAGTTTGGTAAAAATGGACCCTCATAAGGGTGTCCCGTGGTACTGAGTCAGCGAGATGAGAAGCCTTAGGCAGCCTGTGAATACGATCTATAGTGAGATCCATAGCAGAGCAGTCAGGGAGCATGGCCGCCATGAGGGAGCTGGCATAGTTATGAAGTTCACTTTGAGGGACAGACTCAGGGATGCCACGCAGCTTAACATTGTTGCGCCTAGATCTGTCCTCCAAGTCAGCCAGCTTAGCTTTGATCCACAGTTGTTCATCCCTAGTTTCATCGAAGGTGTCTATGATATCATTGATGGTGTCAGTACAGTCAGCCATCTGCGATTCTACAGAGGTGAGTCTGCGATCCATCCCCTGCACATCAGATGCAATTTTGCCAAACAGGGAGGTCAGATTTTGAAACAGGGACGATTGGAAGGATAGTAACATGTCCTTCAAGGTAGTATCTACCACAGGCTGACCAGTAGTTGGAAAGTCTGCAAAGGAGGCCTGCAAGGAGGGGGCTGAAAGGATGTCAGTGTCCTGGCTTTCATGAGGGAGACATGTGGGCTGCAGCTCCAGCCTCATGCGGGCTTTTGCAGGGCTGGAAGAGGCTGGGGAGTATGCTCCTGGTCCAGAGGGGGAAGATGGGGAAGTCTGGGGCGGTATTACCTCCGACGGATCCCCGATGTCCCCCGATCCATGAGGAGAGATGAAGGCCGCGGGAGCGCCGGCGCCATCTTGGCGGGAAGCGGCGCGCTGCGGGGGCCTGGAGAAGAAGGCAGTGAGCTTCTGCGGCCGATGATTGTCCTTCCTCTTTCGGGACATTGTGGGCAGACCGTCCACGGGAAGCTCCGGAGCCGGTGTGAGCGGTGGAACGAGTGCCGGTGGGTCCGTCGTCGCTGGGAAGCCTCCGTTGTCCTCACAGAGAAAAGGCTTAAGCGGCCATCTCTGGTGCCGGCAAGCCACGCCCCCCAGTGTCAGCACTTTGTAAGGTGGTGTGCCTTAGGGGCCATATCAAGGCTCTGGAAATGTCTTAGCTGGCTAAGTACTTGATGTGGGCTCGCCAGCGCTTTTATGAATATTCTAACAAACCTAATAGGATGTTGGTTAATAAGCTTCAGCCTTGGCCCTTTCACTCGGTCCCGGACCTCTTGCTTCAGCCTGATGGTGTTCCCACCCACTGTCCCTATACTATGGCTAAAGTGTTTGGTAATTTTTATAGTAAGCTTTACAATTGCCTTACTCCTGAAAATCGCTTTAACTTCACCCAAGACAACTTTGATGCTTTTTTTTCATGATCTTTCTCTCCCTAAGCTTTCTGCTGCCGATCTGTCCAAGTTGAACACAGATATCTCCTTTCATGAGCTTGCCGCAACTGTTAAAGATTTGCCCTCTCGAAAATCTCCGGGTCCTGACGGTTTGCCTTACCTTTATTATAAGACCTTTCTACCCATTCTTGCTACTCATTTGCTTGAACTTTATGCTTCATTGCTCCAGGGAAAGGTCCCACATCCCCAATTCACTCATTCATACATTTTGGTTATTCCCAAGCCGGGAATAGCTTTATTGAATTCTGATTATAACATTTTTACTAAAGTTTTGGCTAATAGACTTGCTGGAATTATCTCTAAATTGATTGACAGAGATCAGGTAGGATTTGTTATGTCCCGTCATGTGGGGGATAATACTAGGCGCACGGTGGATTTGATTGATCTTCTCAATCCGTTTCCACGCCCAGCGGTGATTTTAAGTTTAGATGCTCAAAAGGCCTTTGACCGGCTCAGCTGGCCCTATCTTTTTTCCACGTTACAGAGATATGGTTTGAAGGGCCCTTTTTATAAAGCTCTGGAGGCCCTCTACTCTCATGTTACAGCCCAGGTACGCATGTCCTCTGCTTTTGTGTCGCCTCCATTCCCCATATTCAACGGTACTCAACAGGGGTGCCCCTGTCTCCTTTACTTTTTATTTTATGTTTGGAGCCCCTGGCCGAGGCCATTCGCTCCCATCCAGACATTAGTGGGATTCTGATGCGGCACAGAGAATACAAACTTTCATTGTTCGCAGACGACATTTTATTAACTTTGACTAATCCCCTCCTGTCCCTCACTCCCCTTCACTCAGTGATGTCCTCCTTTAGTGCTATCTCTGGTTATAAGATTCATGCCTCTAAAACTGAAGCCCATCCCATGCCACGTTATATTCCACTAATTATGTCTTCCTGTTTAGTGAGGTTTCCAGATCCTTGAGGCAATGGACAGGTTTCCCGTTATCGCTCCTGGGGCGCATTAATGTCCTGAAAATGTCCATCTTACCTAAATTGCCTTATTTGTTTGACACCCTCCCTGTGGCAATCCCTCTGACTCAACTTAAGGTACTCCAGCGGACCTTTCTCAAATTCATTTGGAGTGATAAAACCCATAGAATAGCCGCTTCTGTGGTGTTTTCCCCTAGGGAGCGGGGGGGTGGCCTCCTGGTCTTCATTGGTGGCTCCCAATCAGTGGTCGAAAATAGAGCGGGGTGCAATTTTTCCAGTCCACCCCTGCTCATTACTCTGGTCTCCTACATTACATACGGATCGGGTGCTGAGGGATATGTGCTTGGCTCCCATGGCGGTCACTATGGAAGTTTGGCGCAAATGTTTTTGTAATTTATCTCTCTCTTCGCCATGCCCCCCTCTCACTAGTGTTTTATTCAACCCCTTGTTACCGGATGGACTTCCCATTGGTCGGGTGTGGGCTTGGACATGAGCCCCACTCTTCCAACTCCGCAACTTGGTTCACCCGATGTCCCGCACTTTTTTTCTTTTGAAACGCTACGTGATAAGTTTGCTCTTCCTAAACACTCCTTTTACTTTTGTTTACAAGTACTCAATATTTTAAGATCATTGTCGGCCTCCCTGTCCCTGGAGAGGCCCTCTGCCTTTGAATATTTATGTGCCCATGGTCCTCACCAGGAACATTTGGTGTTCTCTATTTACAATATCCTCCATGATGCACTACCGCTGACTGAGGACTATCATCCCTATATGTGGAAATGGTCTGGGATTTTGCAACGTCCCATTACTCTTCGTATGTGGAGTAAAATCTGGACGTCTGCCTTTAAATCTTCTAGATGTGTGGTGAAGAGAGAAACCGCTTTAAAAGTTATTTTATTCTGGTACAGAACCCCGGCACGCCTCCATAAGATTGATACATCCTATTCTGCCATGTGCTGGCGGTGTGGGGTGGAATTGGGCATGTTATATCATATTTTTTTTTTTTTCAAATATGACATTTTATTGAAACGATCAAAGAGGAGTAACAACAGGATACATATAAAACAACCACAGTAGACAATCCTCCAGCAAGGTAAGGAAAAATGTTAAGAATGGAATACCATCATAAAAGCAAAGGCACAACTGAATCATCTGTTAAGTAAAGAAAAAACATCCAAGATAGGCCCCAAGCCAAGGATATTACATTCAAGAGTAAACCAGGTTGTATACAAGTGGTGTAGCATGGGGAGGAAAACCTCCACATTCAGAATGTTACTTGGTATCAGAGGAGACATAACAAGAGGTAGAGAGACAGGATAGTACCATAGCGAGAAGAAAGGGAAAAGAGAAAAGGGAGGGGGGGGGGGAGACAAGAAAAAATGGGAAATAAGGGAAGACAAGGGGGAAGGAAGGGATGGGGAAGGGGCAGGGGAAGGTGGATGCTGCGCCGGGCCAGGCCACCCATCCAAGGGAGATAACTCAGCGGAGCTAAGGGCACGTCAGAGCCTTCCCCCTATCAGAGACGAGAAACACATTCCAGTATCCCCATATCTTTTCGTATCTGTCTCGTTTGTGGAGCGCTGTGAGGGTCAGGCCCTCCATCTTGTTGATATCCTCCAATCTGCGCATGCAATCACTGATGGAGGGTGGTCGGGCAGTCTTCCAATAGAGTGGGATGCAAGACCTCGTCGTGGACAGCACATGGGGTACAATAGATTTCTTATATTTCCTCATCGGAATACTCGACAATTGCAGGATATAGAAGGCCGGGGTGTCAGGTATGGTATGATCCGTGAGGTCCTGCAAGAGGGAACCCACCGCCAACCAGAAGTCCCGAAGTTTAGGGCAGGACCAAAAAATGTGGGAGAGAGTGCCGCGTTCCTCTCGACACCGCCAGCACAAGTCAGATGTCCCCGGGAACATCTTACTCAGAAGAGACAGTACCCTATACCACCGCGTCAGCACTTTGTAATTAGATTCCTGTAACTTCGTACAGGTCGGAGTCTTCAGTGCAATAGTACAGAGATTAGTTTGTTGGGTGGGCGAGAGCGTCAAGTGAAGGTCTCGTTCCCACTTGGAGATAAACGCAAGGGTAAAGCCCTCCGCAGGAGTCACCAGCAAAGTATAGGTCTGTGAGAGAGTGTGGGGAAGGATCCCGTCTCCAGAGCATAACACTTCGTATGGTGTAAGCTCTCTGCGGAAAAGGTCAGGCGTAGGTAAGGAGTGTAGGAAGTGGTGAAGCTGAGCCGCCTACCAGAAATGTATGGCATAAGGACCAGAGGGAGCTGTCAAGTCCACAATTGAAGGCCAACCATCCGCGCATAGGTACCTACCTTCCAACTGATTTTAATGAGGCTTAAAGTGAAACTATAAAAATTAAAAATTCCTTCAAATATCGTGCCTGGGGGTCCCCTGAATGTGCCTGTAAAGTAGTGCATCTATACGATGTATGTAGCCTGCTGCAGCAATACTGACATTTCTAAAGGAAAAAATGTCATATACAAATATACATACAAATTTCAAATCACATGTGCTTGTCATACAGATGCAGAAAAATTGGGCCTTGGTTGTTGGTGATGCCTGAACACCGCAACCCCTCACAGTTACTCTTGCTGGGCGCAGGAACGGGCCCTGCTGCTAAAAAATCCATACAAATTTGAAATCGCATGTACTTGTCATACAGGTGCAGAAAAATAGGGCCTTGGTTGTTGGTGGTGCCTGAACACCGCAACCCCTCACAGTTACTCTTGCTGGGCGCAGGAACAGGACCTGCTGGTAAGAATTCCATACAAATTTGAAATTGCATGTACTTGTCACTTGTCATAGAGGTGCAGAAAAATTGTGCCTTGGGTGTTGGTGGAGCCTGAATACCGCAACTCCTCGCAGTTACTCTTTCTGGACGCAGGAATGGCCCTGCTGGTAAAAATTCCATACTAGTTTGGAATTGGCAAAAATTAAGTGTTGTATGTGTTCTTATCAGTGATATATTTGGGGCAATGTGCAGTCATCTGACCTGGCCAAGGTTGGGTGGCGGCTATGCAAACTTGCTGGAGTAATGGGGACCTGGAAGGTTAGTATCGGCAGGAACTGAAACTGAAATTGGGCCTTGGTTGTTGGTGGTGCCTGAACACCATAACCCCTTGCAGTTACTCTTGCTGGGTGCAGGAACAGGCCCTGCTGCTAAAAATTCCATACAAATTTGAAATTGCATGTACTTGTAATACAAGCATTGTATGTGTTCTTATCAGTGATATATTGGGGGAGCTGTGCTGTCATCTCACCTGGCCAAGGTTGGGTGGTGGCTATGCAAACTTGCTGGAGTGATGGGGACCTGGAAGGTTAGTATCGGCAGGAACTGAACCTGACATTGGGCCTTGGTTGTTGGTGGTGCCTGAACACCACAACCCCCTCGCAGTTACTCTTGCTGGGCACAGGAGTGGGACCTGCTGGTAATGATTCCATACAATTTTGAAATTACATGTGCTACCCATGTCCTAAAAATTGGGCCTTTGCTGTTGGTGGTGCCTGAACACTGTAACCAACCCCTCACAGTTACTCTTGCTGGGCACAGGAACGGGGCCTGCTTGTAAGAATTCCATACAAATGTGAAATTGCATGTACTATACAGGTGCCAAAAATTGGGCCTTTGCTGTTGGTGGTGCCTGGATCTGTAACCAAGCCCTGGCAGTTACTCTTGCTAGGTGCAGTAATGGGACCTGCTGGTAAGAATTCCATACAAATGTGAAATTGCATGTACTATAAAGGTGCCAAAAATTGGGCCTTTGCTGTAGGTGGTTCCTGAAAACTGTAACTCCTCACAGTTACTCTTGCTGGGAGCAGCAACAGGACCTGCTGGTAAGAATTCCATACAAATTTGAAATTGCATGTGTTATACAGGTGCCAAAAATTGGGCCTTTGCTAGAGTTGAGCGAACACCTGGATGTCCGGGATCGGCGGACCCGGCCGAAGTTGAAAAAAAAGTCCGGGTTCTTGACCCGGACTTAACCCGATCTTTACCCTCCGATCCCGAACCCCATTGAAGTCAATGGAGACCCGAACTTTTGAGCACTAAAATGGCTCTAAAACAAACATGGAAAGGGCTAGAGGGCTGAAAATGGCAGCAAAATCATCTTTTGAGCATGGCAAGTGCTCTGCAAACAAATTTGGATAGGGAAATAACTTAAAGTGGAGTTCCACCCATTTTTAATAAATTGGATTACATAGATGTATGTAATCCCCTTTAAAACGACTTTTACCAATGGGAAGTCTTTTTTTTTTTTTGTTGCTAGTAAATATCATATTTTTTTCTTTATTTATCCTCTTTTCACTTCTGGGTCTGGTCAGCGATTACGTCATTCGACGATTCGCTGTGTGTGCTAGGATGGCATGAAATCTCGCATTATTACACAGGAGATGAGCTGCACTGCGTGCTCTGCCCCGCCTCTTCTCAGTGAGCTGTATGTATGTAGTGTATTGAGGCTGTGCTCCGCCCTGCCTCCTCTCAGTGAGCTCAGTGAGGATATAATGCTTTCAGTCCTCGCTCACTGAGAGGAGGCGGGGTGGAGCACAGCCTCAATACACTACATACATACAGCTCACTGAGAGGAAGTGGGGCGGAAGCGGGGCAGAGCACAGCCTCAATGCACTACATACATACAACTCACTGAGAGGAGGCGGGGTGGAGCACAGCCTCAATACACTACATACATACAGCTCACTGAGAGGAGGCGGGGCGGAGGCAGGGCAGAACACGCAGTACAGCTCATCTCCTGTGTAATAATGCAAGATTTCATGGCCTGAAATACATCCCAGCACACACTGCGAATCGCCGAATGATGTAATCGCTGACCGGACCCGGAAGTGAGAAGAAGATAAATAAAGCACAAAATAAGGTATTTACTAGCAACAAAAAAAAAAAACTTTCCATTGATAAAAGTCGTTTTAAAGGGGATTACATACATCTAAAGTGACTAAAATGGGTGGAGCTCCACTTTAAAATAACATAAAAAACAGAAAAATAAAAAATAATCATCTTGAATGATGTAGGAGGTGGACGAGGCCCATATGGAGTAGGAGGTTGAGGTGGCGGTGGATATGGTGGTATAGGTGGAAGCGGCGGCGGCAGTGGAGGAAGAGGACGAGGTAGCCAACACAGGTTTTGGTTTTTAATTTAAAAAAAATGTAAATTCGGGTACACCCCAAAAGAGTAAGAATGATCAAATACAACAATGGCTGGGTAAGGCCGGTATACATGTCTATTCTGCACAAGGTACGGACAAGTCCTGTGGGATCCATGCCTGGTTAATTTTAATGAATGTGAGCTTGTCCACATTGGCTCTGGACAGGCGGCTGGGCTTGTCTGTGATAACGCCCCCAGCCGTGTTATATACCAGTTCAGATAATACACTGGCTGCAGGGCAGGCCAGCACCTCCAAGGCGTAAAGGGCAAGCTCAGGCCATATGCCCAACTTGGAGACCCAGAAGTTGAAGGGGGCAGACCCGTCATTCAGTACATCTAGGCATGTGCACACATACTGCTCCACCATGTTAGTGAAATGCTGCCTCCTGCTAAGACGTTCCATATCAGCTGGTGGTGCTGCTGCTTGTTTTGGCATGCTGACAAAGCTTTTCCACATTTCGGCCATGCTAACCCTGCCTTCTGTGGTGCTGGCGGTGCCCTGGCTGCGTTGGCAACCTCTTCCTCCCCTGCCTTGGCATTGTGCTTCCACTGTGCCCCCGATGTAAGGTGGGAATGTCTTCAGCAGCGCGTCCACCAGCGTGCGCTTTTACTCTTGCGATCACGTTCCAGTGAGTGAATTAAGGACGGTACGTTGTCCTTGTAACGGGGATCCAGCAGCGTGGCCACCCAGTATTCCCACGACAATAACATGTGCAAGGTTAACCAAAATGTGAAAAATTTCAGGTGACAATATCTACAGTCCAAAAGAAAACACAAGTGACAAATATCCCTGAAAATCCAAATGATCAGTGTAGATAAATTAGAAATGGTGCTTCAGGTGACAGCCAGATGACAGATCTAATTGTCTGATGTTCCACCATCTTTCCTGAAACTCTGAAACTCTGAAAGACATGTAGACCACAAGAGCTTGCAGTGTTTATAATACTGGGAACCTGAATAGCGTAAGACCATATGAGATCATCAGCACACTCACCCCAGAGGCAACCCGGAGAGGAGGAAGGAGAGAATCCCATATAGGGAATATATACAGGCCCAAAAATTTTCTTTATCTGGTAAAAGGTCCACCCACCTCCTTTTAGGAGGTGTGGGAAAACACGTATATATCTCTCTTTCCAACACAAGGAGTCTACTTTTGAGGTGGCTGTCTTTATTTATTTGCTGGTAAGAAGCAAACCTGCACAGGTAGTAGGGCATCAGACAATTAGATCTGTCATCTGGCTGTCACCTGAAGCACCATTTCTAATTTATTTATTGCAGATCAAAAAGAAAAACTGAAATATCACATGGTCCTAAGTATTCAGACCCTTTGCTGTGACACTCATATATTTAACTCAGGTGCTTTCCATTTCTTCTGATCATCCTTGAGATGGTTCTACACCTTCATTTGAGTCCAGCTGTGTTTGATTATACTGATTGGACTTGATTAGGAAAGCCACACACCTGTCTATATAAGACCTTCCAGATCACAATGCATGTCAGAGCAAATGAGAATCATGAGGTCAAAGGAACTTCCTGAAGAGCTCAGAGACAGAATTATGGCAAGGCACAGATCTGACCAAGGTTACAAAAAGATTTCTGCTGCACTTAAGGTTCCTAAGAGCACAGTGGCCTCCATAATCCTCAAATGGAAGACGTTTGGGATGACCAGAACCCTTCCTAGAGCTGGCCGTCCGGCCAAACTGAGCTATCGGGGGAGAAGAGCCTTGGTGAGAGAGGTAAAGAAGAACCCAAAGATCACTGTGGCTGAGCTCCAGAGATGCAGTCAGGAGATGGGAGAAAGTTGTAGAAAGTCAACCATCACTGCAGCCCTCCACCAGTCGGGGCTTTATGGCAGAGTGGCCCGACGGAAGCCTCTCCTCAGTGTAAGACACATGAAAGCCCACATGGAGTTTGCTAAAAAACACCTGAAGGACTCCAAGATGGTGAGAAATAAGATTCTCTGGTCTGATGAGACCAAAATAGAACTTTTTGGCCTTAATTCTAAGCGGTATGTGTGGAGAAAACCAGGCACTGCTCATCACCTGTCCAATACAGTCCCAACAGTGAAGCATGGTGGTGGCAGCATCATGCTGTGGGGGTGTTTTTCAGCTGCAGGGACAGGACGACTGGTTGCAATCGAGGGAAAGATGAATGCGGCCAAGTACAGGGATATCCTGGACAAAATCCTTCTCCAGAGTGCTCTGGACCTCAGACTGGGCCGAAGGTTTACCTTCCAACAAGACAATGACCCTAAGCACACAGCTAAAATAACGAAGGAGTGGCTTCACAACAACTCCGTGACTGTTCTTGAATGGCCCAGCCAGAGCCCTGACTTAAACCCAATTGAGCATCTCTGGAGAGACCTAAAAATGGCTGTCCACCAACGTTTACCATCCAACCTGACAGAACTGGAGAGGATCTGCAAGGAGGAATGGCAGAGGATCCCCAAATCCAGGTGTGAAAGACTTGTTGCATCTTTCCCAAAAAGACTCCTGGCTGTATTAGATCAAAAGGGGGCTTCTACTAAATACTGAGCAAAGGTCTGAATACTTAGGACCATGTGATATTTCAGTTTTTCTTTTTTAATAAATCTGCAACAATGTCAACAATTCTGTGTTTTTCTGTCAGTATGGGGTGCTATGTGTACATTCATGAGGAAGAAGAATGAACCTAAATGATTTTAGCAAATGGCTGCAATATAACAAAGAGTGAAAAATTTAAGGGGGTCTGAATACTTTCCGCACCCACTGTATATATGCTGTAACAACTGGATTATACTTATTTCACTTACCTTTTTTCCATCGGGTAAGGAGGAATTTCACCAGGTGGAGGGATATTCCCGTCACGTTCACTTTACTTGATTCATTATTTTGGACTTTTCACATCACCTGTTTTTCATGATTAATGTTCATTCTAAACACTTATTGGAGGAGTTTCTTTTCTTCACCAATGGAATTGCTGGATTTCTAATTTATTTCACCATTTGTATGAACATTCATTTTCCACCTTATTTTGCTTTTGTACATGATTCTTTTGAGTTTGAAACTTTAGTTAATTTTTTATGCGGTCAATATTTATTTAACCTGTTACTGGTTAACTTACTACATCACTTTTAAGTGATTTTTCACATATCTATTGAATAAGCGCACCATTCATATTCACACATCACTTTTACACATTCAGGTAGCAGCTTTTCACATATCAGCGCACCCTTCTTCCTTAACTTAAAGCATATTTTGATTGGTTTGCGCAAATTTATTGCTTCTACAAACAAGGGGAAAGATTTATGTATTTTTTATTATTTTTTTTTTTTACTAGTAATGGCGGCAATCTGCGATTTTTAGCGGGACTGTGACATTGCGGTGGACAGATCGAATCCCTAACTGACATTTTTGACACTTTTGGGGGTACCAGTGACATTACTACAGTAATCAGTGCTAAAAATACACTGTAATAATGACAGTGGCAGGGAAGGGGTTAACACCAGGGGCGATCAAAGGGTGAATTGTGAGCCTAGGGGGTCTAAACATCCCTTGTAATAGAAATAAGCAGGACAGGTCTCTTTAATGTGAGATCTGGGGTCAAAAATACCTCACATCTCACATCTACACTAAAAAGCAAAAAAAAAAAAAAAAAACGGGCCCTTTAAGGCCATTGGGAGGAAGCGAGGTATGACGTCGTTCTGGTCCTCCAAGGCCATAGAGTGAAGTAGGGGTCAGCTTGCCCTCACTCATCTTCCTACATAGGAGGGGAAAGGACCGGATCGTTTTCCCCAGTATCGATGGCTCCGGGAAGTGGGAGAGGGGAGGGTACCTCTCCTGCCGCCCATAAAAGTGATCCTTTGGCGAATCCGCTGCTGGAACCACTTTTATGAGAAAGAGGACCGCCCACCAAGTAAAAAAATACCGGGGTCATGGCAGCTATCTGCTATCTGCTGCCATAACCTTGGTATTTAATGTCAAAGTAGTGATGTATAACTGCGGCGGGCGGTCCGGAAGTGGTTAAAGACTATGCACATACTCACTACAATATTTTTGTCTTTCTTCAGTCAAATAAATACACCCCAATATTGATGCTTGATTTTAAAACAGATAGTTGGGATGTCATTTAAAATGCAGCCTAGAAAAGTATTTTGCACATGCTCACTACAAACTATATATATATATAAAATTATAAATATAATTTTTTTTAATGTGAAATAAATACTCTCTAAGGTTTATTTCCTGATTTTCAAATAATATATTTGAAAATTGATTCCTGACTTTGAAATGGTCAGTGCCGCTCCTATTGACAATTTGGCATTTTCAAAGACCAGGGCCTATTTTGCGATTCGGCACTGCGTGACTTTAATGGACAATTGCGCGGTCGTGCGACGCTGTACCTAAACGAATTTGAAGTCCTTTTTTTCCCCCAAACAGAGCTTTCTTTTGGTGTTATTTGATCACCTGTGTGATTTTTACTTTTTGTGCTATAAACAAAAAAAGAGCGACAATTTTGCAAAAATAACAATATTTTTCACATTTTTTTATCTGAAATTCCCCCCCAAAAAATGGAAAAATTAAAAAATTTTTAACATTTTAGGCCAATTTGTTTTCTGCTACATATTTTTGGTAAAAAAAAAATCGCAATAAGCGTATTTTGATTGGTTTGCGCAAAAGTTATTGCGTTTACTAACTACGGGAAAGATTTATGTAATTTTTATTGGTTATTTTTTAACTAGTAATGGCGGCGATCTGCGATTTTTTTTGCGGGACTGCGACATTGCGGCGGACAGATTGGACGCCTGACTAACATTTTTGACACTTTTGGGGGTACCAGTGACATTATTACAGTAATCAGTGCTATACATATGCACTGTTACTGTAAAAATTACAGTGGCAGGGAAGGGGTTAACTTTATTAGAGATCAAGGGGTTAAGTGTGTCCCTAGGGGTGTGCTTCTAACTGTAAAGGGGCGTGGCTTTTGATGTAACCACAGAAATATACGGTCCTACATAGTAGGATCGTATGATCTCTGCAGTTACACCAGGGGGAATGACAGGCGGCTTTGTTTACATCAGCCGTCTGCCTTTCTCCCTCTCCAGCGGGAGATCGCGAGTGACCGACGGACATCGAAGCCGCCGGTCACTCACGCGGGGATCCCTGTGAACGAGCGGGGGCGGGAGCGCGCCCAGGAGGGGCTGACTGCCACAGTAAATGTACTTGCGGCGGTCGGCAAAGTGGTTAAGAGACTTTTTTCAGTGAAATAAATACACTCTAATATTGATTTTTGAAATAGCTAGTTTGTTTTCTTTTTGAAATGTGGCCTTCTCAGTGTGTTGAAATACTCTGCACATGCTCACTGCAAAATTTTTTCAACTTATTTTCAGAGAAATAAATACATACAATATACATGCATGTAGTCTCTACACTAATTTGTGGGACTTTTTCAGATCAATAAATATATTCTAATGCTGATTTCTTTTTTTTAACCAGTTGCCGCAGTTATACGAATTGCTGTATCCATACGTGGGTAGTGAACAGGGCTGGGGGGGGGGGGGGGGCACGTGCGCGTCCCTGCTGTCCCCTCAATGGTCTGATTAAGTTCAGAACCAATCAGTCATCAGATTAACAATGAATTTTGGCCTGGACCTGTTGATCGATTCTGACCAATGGCAGAACGTCCTGTGCCCATGTAATGTAAACACAGGCACAGTATATGATGTAATCTTCTCTCCTGGAGTCCTTTTCAGTTCCAGCGTGAGAGGAGGAGAGAACAGCCACTGTGAGTACAGAAGCACTACACTGACAACAGTACACATAGACACACATTTAACCCCCTGATCACCCCCTAATTAACCCTTTCACTCCCTGTCACAGTGTCACTATATACAGTACAGATAACATTTATTGATCACTGTATTAGTGTCACTCGTGACTTCAGTTAGTGTTAGAGACAGTTAGTGGCAGTTAACAATATGGTGCAGTGCTAAATATGCATACATTAAGTACAGTTACTGCTAAATGTATACAAATAAATCCATAAATGAGACAAAAATATATTAGAGATATGTAAAATAGTCCATCCAAGTTCTCAGAGGTGTACTAGGTAACCCGTGCTGGAAAGATGAATAAAGGCACCACTTAAGCCGTGAATCCATCACCACAGTGTGTATAAGCCTCTCACCTCCATCATTCGACCACTAGGGGTCTCTGCACTTTACAATAAGGGTAGATAGCCAGATGGACTCGGAACTCCAGTGCCCTCAGATGGACTCAGCAACCGATCATCCCAAAAAATATAAAAGAGATCTAGTGCTCTCCATTTCCAAACAACTTTTATTGAATAAATAAAGTGGTTCAACTCACATAAAAGGCACTTTCCCAGTGCTGTAGGTAGGCATGTAACAACCTGGTGCAGCGATGCCTTCGGAGCGTCGCGGGTGACATCAAAGCTCCTCCCCCCGTATGCGTTACGTCAGTGGGCGTGACTTCCTCAGCAGGGTGAGGAGAAAAGGCGGCACCCGCTCCCATTTATAACGATCTCATAGCAACAGGACGCTCACTCAATCCAGGAAGTGGAGGGGAAAATAGTGAATCTCCACCCCTGAGCCAGGAACCCGCCCAGCATCCAGGAGACATCAGACATAGAGAAAGCTCCATACTGTTTATATAATGCGGGGGCTTAAAATCACGGAATAGCACCCCAAACAATTAAAACAGTATTTTAAATCAGGATTGTGCATGACAACTGCCAATGATTGCTTAACATAAGCTGTTTAAAAACTCATAAAATATTCATAAAAAATATATATAAAACCTTTTTATATAAAAGATTAAATATTAATGAGAGATAAAAACTTTTTATAAAATACAATAGATTTTATAATTAAGAAGTGAGACGTGTGCCCGCAAAGCTCCGAATATAATCACTTGGTGCTGTGTAATATTCCAAGAGGGCAATTTTTGCGCATGAAGCGCAATTGCTCCTTGGAAGAGGACTTCCGCTCTCAGTCACAGGTATTAGCCTCTAGGTTTTTGGAAAAAGGTTACGACCCTTCTTACATCAATAAGGAACTGTCCAGAGTTGGTGCGGTGGAACGAGAAACTACTCTTACAACGTCACGTAAAATAGCCCCAAGTAATGAATACAGTCTTGTACTGGACTATAATGTCCAATATAGGAAATTTGAAAACATTGTTGCTAAGTACTGGCCCATCTTACAACATGATCGGATTTTGGGCCCTGCCCTCCCAGAAAGACCAAGATTAATTTATAGAAGGGCTCCGACCCTAAGGGACCGGTTAGCACCTGGGGTAATTGACCCACCAGCCAAAACAGACAATAGATTGTTCCCATCTTTAAAGGGGTTTTATGCTTGCGGGAGATGCGCCGCTTGTAAGACCTCTAAATGTAACATCAAAAAGAGAAAAGAATTCACGGCCACAGCCACGCATGATGTTCATGTGATTAAAGACTTCATCTCCTGCACAACACGAGTCGTAGTCTATATGCTCGAATGTAAATGCGGATATCAGTATGTGGGTAGAACCACGAGGGCATTACACGTACGCGTTGGGGAGCATATGAGCAAGATTAGGCAGGGCAAAACTAATCACAGTGTCCCAAGACATTTTAAAAAGTACCATCATTGTGACTCTACTGGATTGAAATTTTGGGGCATAGAAAAAACAGTACGACATTGGAGGGAGGGAAACTTCGTGCGACAATTGAGTCGCAGGGAATCTTTTTGGATTTACCTCACTAAAGTATTAGCCCCAGGTGGACTTAACGTAGATTTTGATTTAAATTGCTTTATTTCTAATAGGTAATTATAATTTTATGTCTATTTAACCCTATGTATATAAGTAATTTTTTCTGGTTTTAAAAGTTTTTGTTCTGGGGCAGTAAATTGCAATGATTATTTTCGGAGCTTCGCAGGCACACGTCTCACTCCTTAATTATAAAATCTATTGTATTTTATAAAAAGTTTTTATCTCTCATTAATATTTAATCTTTTATATAAAAAGGTTTTATATATATTTTTTAAGAATATTTTATGAGTTTTTAAACAGCTTATGTTAAGCAATCATTGGCATTGGCAGTTGTCATGCACAATCCTGATTTAAAATACTGTTTTAATTGTTTGGGGTGCTATTCCGTGATTTTAAGCCCCGCATTCTATAAACAGTATGGAGCTTTCTCTATGTCCGGTGTCTCCTGGATACTGGGCGGGTTCCTGGCTCAGGGGTGGAGATTCACTATTTTCCCCTCCACTTCCTGAATTGAGTGAGCGTCCTGTTGCTATGAGATTGTTACAAATGGGAGCGGGTGCCGCCTTTTCTCCTCACCCCGCTGAGGAAGTCACACCCACTGATGTAACGTGTACGGAGGGAGGAGCTTTGACATCACCCGCTACACTCCGAAGGCATCGCTGCACCAGCTTGTTACATGCCTACCTAGAGCACATGGGAAGTGCCTTTTATGTGAGTTGAACCACTTTATTTATTCAATAAAAGTTGTTTGGAAATGGAGAGCACTAGATCTCTTTTATTTTTTTTGGGATGATCGGTTGCTGAGTCCATCTGAGGGTACTGGAGTTCAGGTATTGGCGGAGTCCATCTGGCTATCTACCCTTATTGTAAAGTGCAGAGACCCCTAGTGGTCGAATGATGGAGGTGAGAGGCTTATACACACTATGGTGATGGATTCACGGTTTAAGTGGTGCCTTTATTCATCTTTCCAGCACGGGTTACCTAGTACACCTCTGAGAACTTGGATGGACTATTTTACATATCTCTAATATATGTTTGTCTCATTTATGGATTTATTTGTATACATTTACCAGTTACTGTACTTAATGTATGCATATTTAGCGCTGCACCATATTGTGTATTTTGTATTCTCATTGGGTATTGATAGGTTTGACCTATTTAGGTGTTCAGCATCTTTGTATTCTGTTTTTTGTTTGATCAGAGCGCTGAATAACCTTTTCTATTTAGTTAGTGGCAGTTAGTGGTAGCCCCAGATAGGTTTAGGGCCCCCGACATATATCCCCTAATAAAGATTTAACCCCCTAATCACCCCAGTTAACCCTTTCATTACCCTGTCACAGTGTCACTATTAAGGTGTACAGATCTTTATTCTGATCATTGTATTAGTTTGACAGGTGATATCAGTTAGTCAGCGTCAATTCAGGACAGCGTCAGATTGCCCATTACATGACGATTGGGGGGAGTGGCCTGATTGAGATGGAGTAAGGAGCGAAGACGCATGTGCCCGGAGCTCTGCTACCCCGAGCCAGATACGTGTCCTGCGGCTAAGCGGTTTTAAGATACTCACCCCCTACAGGATGCCTCCAAAGCAGCAGCCCTCCTTGGGGCCCCCCGGGAAGGTGGCCGCATGATCAGCGGACCTCCATGGTCTCTTCACGGCAGTCCCCGGTGACCGGTCGGCTACAGAGAAGGTGGCGGCGAATAGTGGTACCCCCCACGCCTCGGGTCTAGTGGAGGACAGCCCGCTGGCAGGAAGCACCCTGCGGCAGCTACAAGGAGGTAACATAGACACATTACAGAGTTTAATCACAGACTCACCTCAGGCCGCTGATCCCGAGAACCAGGAAGAGGAGAGGGATTGGAACGCTCACATTAGGGCCCTCCCTACTAAACAGGAGATTGATCACCTTATTACTAATACTGTTGAACATTCAGTAACACAAGCTATGGAGGGCCTGCGGAAGGATGTAGAAGCTCAGGGACATAGAGTGGACATTCTAGAAACTGGACAGGATGATTTAATTCAAACCCTGACAACATTGAAAGAGACATACTTACAACAGGAAATGGCCATGAATTCCCTTTTAGATCAAATGGACGACTATGAAAATCGGGACAGACATCAAAATATTAGAATTCGGGGTCTGCCTGAGGCCACTAGGACGTTAGATCTGGTTCCTACGGTGCAGGGCATATTCCGCCAAATATTGGGAGACAAAGCTCCAACAAATATAGAAATTGATCGAGCTCATAGGGCTTTATATCCTCAGCCTCAAAAGGGAGAAAGGCCCAGGGATGTGGTATGAAAGCTGCAAGTATGAAAGCTGCAAGATTTCTACCGGCCATCGATTTTGATGGAGCACAGCTTAATTATTTCCAGATCTTTCCCACAGAACACTTATGCAACGACGTTCTCTGCACCCCCTATTGGAGACTATTCTCTCAGTAAAAGTAGTACATAGATGGAGGTTTCCTTTTCGCTTGTCAGCAACTAGAAATGGCAAGACGGCTGTCTTGCAGAATAAGGATGACCTGAAACATTTTTGTGAGATTCTGGATATATCTTTAACTGATTTTTCTGATTGGCGAATACAGAGTAATATCCCTATACCTCAGAGACCTGAGAGGTGATGGCAGGCCCCCGCTAAATCAAAAAAACATAAAAAGAACCTACATCAGGGGACTCCCAAAGTACTTAAGGAATGACATGGTTATAACTATTTGTTGGAATGTCTATTCTGTCCTTTTGATCATAATTGTTTAAGCAAGCAAAATTACCCTTGTGGGGGGAGGGGTGAGAGGGGTGAGGAGATTAGAGGGTGTGTTTTTCTCCCTCCTCCCCCGTCCCTTCCCTTCCCTTACCCCTTCTTTTTGGGTATCTAGGGGGGTGCCCAGAGCCTATTGTTGGGCTGGGACCCCTACTATAATTTTCGCAGGACACATCTTTTTTTAATAATTTAATATTGAATATTGATGATATTTTGCCCTTTTTTTGAAAATAACTTCCTACTAAACCAGGAAGACATAGAAATAATTTAAGACCAGGGGGTTTCCTTGACCTAGTCAGGAATAATATAAATCTGAATGTTTGTAGGAGAGTCAATTTTGTTTTAATGATTATGGCTTGTTATGTAAGTTAAATCTCCCTGAAGGGGAAAGTCCAGAATTTAATACTGGGCTGGAAACCCACCTTTTTGAACATCGCAGGATATGCCTTTAAAATTTAATAGTTATGATACTTTGCAATTCCCCCCCCCCTTAAAAAAAAGGTGGAAATTTTTTTTTTCTTTTCTTTTTTTAAGTCTACACCATCCTCGAGGTGGCAGAGCCCATCACTCCATCTACTCAGACACTACCTCCCAGTAGGTGGCACCGGTGGCGGGTTTTCCCCGGGGCCTGTTGAGTAGTCTTTTTTTTATGGCTACAGGAAAAAAAGCTTAAGCATTTTTCTCTCTAGTGGAGGTTTTCTATACCTCCTTTTGTTTTGTTGTTTGGTTTCTTTCCCCCCCCCCCTTTTTTTTCTCTCTCTTTTTATTTTTTCTTTCTTCTCCCCCTCGTTTTCCTGGGACCCCACAAGAGAGTGGAGAGGGTCGCTGTACTCGGCATGGAGCAATGCACCTCAAGGATTAGTCATTACCAAGAAAGGGACGAGGTATTTCCACTATTTAAGATTTTTTTTTAATATTTGCTGAGTAGCTTAAAGTAAATGAGGACAATCTGCTGCCTTTAATTTAATGTCAAGTCTAAATTTGGAATCTTTTGTAAAAATTGTCCAATCATTATTTTATGATCTTCAGCGACCAGATCTGTAGGGCTTTTATTAAACACTAAACACCAGGCTCTTTTCCATTTATCAGCTTCTATAAGCAGATTGTCCTCTTTAGAAATCTTAAAAGAGTCTAGTCAATTTATGTTAAGTCTATCTAAACCTGTTGCTGCCCGTATAGCTGCTTTCAACCGGCCGGTCTGTGTTCTTAAATCCAACACATCAAATCCCTCAACATTATGAATTTGTACATGGTAGTGTGAAGGAAGATATGAGAGGAAATACTGTTCTATTTCAGCCTCATCTTGTATTTGCAGTTTAGACATAACATTTTCAAAGGTATTTTGAAAAATACCCGTTTTTCATCATATGATTGAATGCTTTTAAGTAATTTTAATCTACTGAAAACCCCACTAGAATGTTCTACTGTTTTAAATTTAGGAGTGGAAAACAATTGGCTATACTCCGAATCTTTTTCATCATGTTTAAACTCAAATGGTAAACTTTGTAAGACTTCCTTAATTTCTGTTTCCTTATCCCTCCAATTTTTTAAAGCTAGTTGTAAACCTTTTTGTAAAGCTTTAAAAATCATCCGCTTGTAAAGCTTTGGATTCATTCGCTTTTCCCATCCATTCATCTAATTTGCATATAGTTCTTTCCACAATATCAATGAATTGATTCTCCTAAAAGCTTTGCTCTACCTCCTGTAATTTCTTAGAATGACCATGTGTAACAACACATATTTTCTTTTGGCTTTCAGGGCTTAAATATTCATGAAAATATAACAACAATTTACATGCTGCATTAAACTTAGTTGATTCTTTGCTAAATATTTTGTTGTCAACACTCTGGCACTGGTCAATAAACCAATGCATATCTGTATTCCATATATTTAATGTATCAGGCCCTGATAATACAGGATTCTGTTTATACTTGATACTTATACTTGAGCTTGAGATGTTACCCATTCCATTTTATCTGCTTATATGAACAAACACACTCACCTCTGTTAAGAATGACAGTCCTGTGCACACTTAACCCTTTTAGGACCATAGGATTTTCCTGCTTAATGACCAGGCCACTTTTTGCCACTTGGCACTGCGTGACTTTAAATGAAAATTGCGCAGTCATGCAATGCCAAACCCAAACAAAATTTACATATTTTTTTCCCCACAAACAGAGATTTCTTTTGGTGGTATTTGATCATCTCTGTGATTTTCATTTTTTGCGATATTAATAAAAAAGAGTGAAAATTTTGCGAAAAAATTGACATTTTCTACTTTGACAGTTAAAAAAAATCCAATATATTCAATTGTTGTCATATATTTAGGCCAAAATGTATTTAGCTACATGTCTTTGACAAGAAAATTCTCAATGAGCGTATTTTTAACCACTTTAAGACTGGAAGATTTTACCCCATTCCTGACCAGGCTATATTTTGCAATTTGGCACTGCTTTACTTTAACGGACAATTGCGCGGTTGTGCGATGCTTTAACCAAATTAAATGTATGTCCTTTTTTCCCCCACAAATAGAGATTTCTTTTGGTGGTATTTGATCACCTGTGCGATTTTTAATTTTTGAAAAAAACATTCCCCAAATAAAAAATTATAAATCAAAATTTTTTAACATTTTAGGCCAATTTGTTTTCTGCTACATATTTTTGGTAAAAAAATTACAATAAGCGTATTTTGATTGGTTTGCGCAAAAGTTATTGCGTTTACTAACTACTGTGAGAATTCTCACGTGTCCTGGCTACCAGCTTCCTCTGTCAGGGAATATAACCTTGGCAGAAATCTTCACATACGTAATGTCACAATTTCCACTTAACCTGAAAGTCCTTCCTGGATCTAAAATACTTGAAGAAAATTGTTCAGATGACAAGCTGGATCTTGTTTTTTTTTTCCTTCTCCTTGCTGAACCTCAAGCTTTTAATAGATGAGAAAACAGACAAAAAACTCACCCCCTGGAAGAGGATCAGTAACTGGAGTCAAATAAACTTCATCCCGGTCAGCATTATTCACCAAAATGTTTGAAACAGATTCCTCAGCTGTCACTATACTTCAGAAAAGTTGTTTATTTTCTTAAAGTAAAGCAAAACGAATGATACTAAACAAAACAGAAGAGTTTTCACACATTAAAAGGAGAGAAAGAGAGGTGTTGCGTGTCTTCAGAGTGTATTATTATTATTTTATTATTTATCACATTTTGGCATGGGTAGTTTTATATTTATGTTACTGAACAAAACAGAAGAGCTTTCACACATCAAAAGGAGAGAAAGAGAGGTGTTACGTGTCTTCAGAGTGTAGTGTGTTATTTTCACTTCTCTGTTTATTCTATAGATATGGTTGTCTTTTATGCTGTATGTAAAGACAATGTCAGCAAAAAGTGTATCCCAAGAAGGTTGTAATCCTAAATATAAAAGTAACACCTACTCTTGCATATATGGTTTGAATTTATAGCTGACACATAACCCAACATACTAGCATAGAAAATCAGAATAGAAATACATACATAGCAAAATGGCTTCTCTATCCTTGAAACAGGGACATATGAAATAACCTTCAAATGAACATCAGCAGCTCCTGCACCAGCTCCTGCAGTCCAACTCTCTCAAATCATTCGAATCCCTGCGTTCAGAGTTTGGCTTACCACCACGGACACATTATTCCTACAACAGCATAGCTAGTTTTCTTCGCAAACACCCTCCTCCGGTAATCAACCTCCCCATACAGGTGTGGAATTTCCTCACATCCCCATCTGCCCCGGTAAAAGGTATTTCGTTATTCTATAACCTCCTTGGTCAGAAAGCGGGGTTCTTCAAGTCCCCCCACATGTTGGCGTGGGAGAGGGAGCTGCAAACATCTTTCTCCGAGGCTCAATGGAAGACTGCTATCCGTGGCTCATATAAATCTACCCAATGCATGAACCACTGGGAACAAGCCCAGAAGATCCTCACTCGCTGGTACCTAACGCCGTACCGACTGTCAAGGATTTACGATTCACAGAGCCCTACCTGTTGGCGCGATTGCGACCAAATTGGAACACTATTGCATATTTTTTGGTCCTGCAAGGGCCTATCTAGCTTCTGGAGAAGGATGTTTGAGGTTCTATCTACTACAACTGGCGTTCTCAGGAAGACCGATCCAGCTTTGGCCCTCCTCTCGTTGGGTTTAGACTCTTTTCCGCCCGCCTTGAGGACGGTCGTGGTACATATACTGGTGGCGGCCAAAACGGTAATAGCGCGTTACTGGAGACAGCCTATACCACCCTCACACATGGAAGCTATCCGCCTGATAAACATGCAATGCTCACTGGAAAAGGCATATGCCTACTCCAAAGCCAAGGGTCCTAAGTTTCATTCCGACTGGCAGTCATGGTTACAAAGCCCATACTTCTCCCGGGTTCCTGGATGACGTAGGTTACTTAGTTGTTTACATTGCTTAATGTGTTAATATACCTTGTTTAATGTGTTCATATGCCATGCCCCTTTGCTACATGGGCATTACTCAGCACTTATGGTATGCATATATGTGTTCATTTGACCTTCCGTCAAAAACATCAGCTGGTATCTGGGGAGCAAAGATCATACTGCCGGAACATGGAGAGATTTTGAATCTGTCTAGCAGCAGCCAGCTTCCAGCAGTGTCACACTTAGTCAGTGTCCAAGCATAGTCCAGGTCCCGGGGCAAGGCACTTCCAGGCAGAGACTGACAGGCAAAACAGCGGAACCAGGCTTAGAGTCGGGAGAGTCCCTGGGCAGGCAGCTTGAAGGGCAGTCAAACAGCTACAACGGTAGCATTAAGGCACAACACGGGACACTGGAGACAGGTACTCACATGCCAACAGGGCGCTGCAGTCACGGTGTGTGCCTCGCCCTCCTATGATCCGGAGACGCCGTAGGACCTCCATTGCGCGGGGCTCCATCTCTTCCAGCAGGAGGTGGGGAGGAGGGGTGCGCCCTGCGTCTGCCGAGGACAAAATTGCCAGCCGGTTGTATGCCCACCATGGAAGTGGCACGTTGTAGTGGCGATGTGCGGAACTCACTATACCAGTCAGGCAGTGGAACATACGGTATACCAAGGGTGGCACAGAAATGCTCTAGGTCCTCCGGGACCCGCAGGAGAGCCGTACGGCCCTGTGAAGTAGCAGAGAGACCGAACGGGAATTTCCACCGATAGATAATGGTGCGGAAGCGCAGTTCGTCCAGAAGAGGGCGTAGTTCCCGTCTCCGTTGTAGAGTAACGTTGGACAAGTCCTGGTACAGCTTAATCTCCGATCCCTGGTAAGTGATATGCTGTCTGATTCGGGCGTTGCGGAGCACATCCTCTTTAAGTTGGAATTCAGCCAGGCAGCAGATTACATCCCGTGGCGGGTCAGCGTCTCTCCCCCGGGGGCGAAGGGCTCTGTGTATACGCTCCATCCGGACAGGGGAGACAGGGGGCCTACCCAGCAGGTTGTTACAGATGGAAGAGATCGCCTGTGGGAGATTCTGATGCTCCACACTCTCAGGGACACCCCGGACTCTCAGGTTCTTACAATGCCCCCGGTTATCCAGGTCCTCGACGTGACGGTTCAGATCACGGAGGAGGGCGGCATGGGATTCCGTGACCTGCTGGACGTGACAGAGGGAGGCATCATGGCGGGCCGTAGTAATTTCCACCTCCTCTACCCTCGGCGTCATGGCCTGGAAGTCACTTCGAAGCTCCGCGATCATTGTAGAGAGGGTGGCTTTGATGTCCGATTTAATATCGGTCGCAATCACTTGCAAATCCGCGAAGGACAAGGAAGGCGGGCGTCTGCGGACATCGGGAGATGGTGAGCGGGCTCTCGCTGCCCGAGGAATCCTACTCGGGGAGCGGGATTGCTGAGAGGATGAAGAGGTAGGCCGCGGAGTCTCCCTGGGCTGCGTGCGGAAGATCTCGGGGATTGTGCAGCTAACCTGCGTCTCTGGCTCCCGGGGAGAGCGGGAGCGGGTAGCCGAAGAGCTTCTGGAAGTACTCCCCATATTTTCAGCAGTAATTACCGGGTGTAACGGGCTGGCAAAAGGGAAGATCAGGCCTCGAGGTGCGGGAGCTCAGAGCTTAAGCAGCCATCTTGGATCGGGACCAAGCCACACCCCCACCCCTGCAACCCTTGTCGGTCTCCATAATTCGGAAATCCGCAGAAGTTGGCACCTGTGTTTCGTCATCATCCGAGACGTGCTGCAATGGTCCTCAAATGTACTCATCTGGAGACATAAGTGGTTGGGCATCGGTGCACTCAATCTCTTCCACTTCTGGGGCAGGGCTAGGTGGATGGCCCTGGGAAACCATGCTAACAGAGTCATCAAAAACAAGAAGAAATTGCTGCATGAATTGGAGCTCAGACTGCTTGGCTGATTTGCAAGGGGGTGCGGTGACAGTTTGATGGACTGGGTGGGAGACAATGTGAAGGAACTGGAGGCACCGTCAGTAACCCAATCTACTATCACCTGTACTTGTTCTGGCCTCAAAATTTCTAGAGGCAAATTAGGCCCTGCCAGATACTGCTGCAGGTTCTGTCGCCTACTCGCAGCTGAGGAAGGTGTTTCACCTGTGCATGTAGCTGGCACAGATTGACCACGTCCTCTCCTTGCAACAGGAGCTCCACCAGCAACACCACGACCCAGGCCACGTCCCTTATTTGACCTTCTCCTCATATTTATCGAATTTTGGATCTTACCCAAAATGGGTTTTTATTGCAAGGCACAATACAACAGTATACATCGGGTGTATCTCACACATACAGATACAGACTAGGCCGCAATTTACTATTTTTTCCCTAAATTGGTGTTTATTGAATAGCGGACTAGAACAACAGTCTACAACTGGTGTATCTCACACATACAGATACAGACTAGGCCGCAATTTAATATTTTTTTACTAAGTGGGTGTTTATTGAATAGCGGACTAGAACAACAGTATACAACGGGTATATCTCACACGTACAGATACAGACTAGGCCGCAATTTTATATTTTTTCGCCAAAATAGGTGTTTATTGAATAGCGGACTAGAACAACAGTATACAACGAGTGTATCTCACAGTAAAATATGCAGACTGAGCCGCAATGTAATATCTTTCTGTCCCCTAAATAGTTGTTTTTTTATTGCAAGGTGCAATTCAACAGTACGCAATGGGTGTATCTCACTGTAACATATGCAGAAAGGGCCGCAATCAACTTTTTTGGTCCCCTAAATAGTTTTTTTTATTGCAAGGCACAATAAAACAGTACGCAATGGGAGTATCTCAGTGTAACATATGCAGACAGGGCCGCAATCCCCTGTGTTCCCCTGGTTCCCCTGTGGCAAAAGCAACAACACAAGCGGTCTAAGGAATCTAGACCACCTTGAGTTTCTTTATCCTGGATCCCATGTGCCTCACTTTTTCTTCTTGTGCCTCACTTTTTCTTCTTCCCCCCCACTGGGGAGACTTACCTCTTTTTCCATGCCAACCCGAGTTTGGTTGACTGGTCCCACTATTTTTGGGATTTTTGAACCCGGACTTGGACGCTGCCTGTTTGTTCATTTTCTTATTTTTATATGCTTTATATACCCTTTTTTATGTACTTTTGGTGCCCTCCAGAGCTTATTACTTGCACTGAGCCTTATATTTGCACGGAGGTCCGGGTGCGGAGCTCCTCTCCGTACCGGGTTGGCTCCGTTTTTCCTTGAGCCTTCGCCGGAGCGGCTGTCATGCCACTCCTCTTGCCCCAGCGGATGCACGAGATGCCCATCTTGTGCCCCACTGGGACTCCCCCGGGTCCCTCACCCAGGCTCCCGGTTTGTTATTCTGGACTCGCTCCCGGGCACGGTTTGCCCGGTCCTGATTCCGGATGTGACCTTTTGTCAGAGTGTAGTATTTCTGCTGATGTTGATGCAACTGTATGGTTTCTGACATGGTCTTTACTAACAGTCATTCTTCTCTTTGTGCTTTCACCTTCCTTCCGGCCTCCTCCCTTCTTTCTCCCCCCTACCTGTTCTCTTGTCTCTGTTCCCTCTCCTTTTGTTTTAGGTCGACAAGCAACAGGGATCCTCCAGTTCTGGCTTCTAACCCAGGAACCCCCTCTAGACTCCACTCCAGCGGGCTCTTCATCCGAGCGGTCCTTCAACTTTTTCCATGACCCCCCTCTGACCTCCGAGTACCACCGCTAAAGCTTGCTTCTCATAATGTCCAAGGCCTTAATTCCCCACTCAAGAGGCGTAAGTTATTTCAATATTACCACACTTCACACTATGACATTTTGTTTTTACAGGAAACTCTCTTTCCTGCCTCATACAACCCCTCCTTTGTACACGCTAAATACCCAATGTTCTATTTGGCGAACTCTGACTCTAAAACTAAAGGTGTGGCCATATTCTTCTCGGGGAGAGTGAAGTTCTCCCCCACCAAAATGGTTTGCGACCCTAACGGGCACTATCATCTCCTAGTTGGAGACATCGCAGGTTCACTTTTTGTCTTACTATGCTCCAAACAAGGGACAACTAAACACGCAGTGGGATCATTGATCCTTGGGGGTGACTCCAATTTAGCATTTGACCGCTGCCTAGATAAGTCCAGGCCTTTGTCCTCCCCTTATAAGCAGCCCCCCAGGCAGAGCATTAGGGTCGCTAAGATAATCTCCTCCATGGGCCTTGTCACCCGTCCTCCAAGGACTATACCCACTATTCTGCTCCTCATCAGACCTATGCACGGAATGACCATATTTTCGTCCCTGCTTCCATTATTCCCAATGCGTTTAAATCCGAGATTCGTGATACCCCTCTATCTGACCATTCCATTTTTTCCGTCTCGTTTCTCATACCTTCTCGTTCTAGGAGTCCATCCTACTGGAGACTCAACTAATCGTTTCTCTCCAACCCGGTGCATTGCACAATGATTGATAGGGGAATTAAAGAATACTTTTTGTTGAATGATGTGGATGATATCTCCCCGGTCTCCCTTTGGGCGGCCCATAAGGCCGTTATCCGCGGACATATCATTCAACTGGCATCCAGACTTAAACGTGAAAGGCGACTCGACGTGACTAACCTGGAACGCTCCTTCCAATCGTTGCGCAAGAGTCATAAACGGAACCCCACGGTGGACTCTTTACGTCAACTCGATGCAGCCACACTCGCCCTGAATCTGGCACTTACTACGGCTGCAGAGAAACACCAGCTTTGGACTGGAGCCCGCTTCTATGTGGAACACGATAAAATTGGTTCTCGATTGGCCTCCAGACTGACCCCCAAACCCCGTTTCCATGCATTCCCCAAGATCAGACTACCTACGGGTGTTCTCTCTCAAAATCCAGTCCCTATTATGGCAACATTTCAGAGCTTCTTTTCTAAGCTGTACGAAAAGGGCCCAGATGCCCCAGGGGCGACCGAACGGTTCCTAAACTCGCTCCCCCTCCCTACGCTCTCCTCTCCTCATAGGAAGACCCTGGAAGCCCCGATTTCTGAAGCGGAAGTCCTCGCTGTAATTAAAAACCTGAAAACGTCTTTGGCTCCGGGCCCTGACGGTTTCTCGGCGCTATATTACAAAACGTTTTCTGAAACTTTGGCCCCGCACTTGACGAAATTCTTTAATTCCCTTAATTCTGGCGAACCCCTACGCCAGGAACTTAACACTGCTCTCATATCGGTAATCCCTAAGCCCTCCAAAGATCCCTGCAATGTCTCCAATTATAGACCCATCTCCCTTATTAACCTCCCTGGCGGTATGATTATGTCAGGAATTCTGTACCAAAAGCGGTACAATTTTTTTCATGGAAATTTGGCGTTATGTATTATGGGCCTACAATTCTTAGTAATTACTGATTTAAACCTGACCAAAACAAGACTCTAGTAGACATCCCAGATGTGATAAATTTGAAACACAAACGCATGAATTATAATGTAATCAATAATATAATTTTATTATATAATATATATATATATATATATATATATATAGATAGATATAGATATAGATATAGATATAGATATAGATATATATATATATATATATATATATATATATATATATATATATATATATATATATATATATGTATATATATATTATGTTATATAATAAAATGATATTATTGATTAGATTATAATTCATGCGTTATATTATATATATATATATATATATATGTGTGTGTGTGTGTATATATATATGTGTGTGTGTATATATATATATATGCATATGTTTGTATATATACACTGTATGTATATATATGTATATGTACGTGTATATATATGTATATGTACGTATATATATATATATATATATATACATACATAGATATATATACATACATATATATATATATATATATATATATATATATATATATATATATATATATATATAATATAAATGTTATGTATGTGTTTGTGTTTTGTGCAACGTTCAACGTTTGAATTTCCCTCCCTAGTTCCGCTCCCATGCAGCATTGCTGCTGCAGGGAATGGAACTAGGAAGTCATCACACCGAAGGAGGATGGACGAGCGGCAGGGATCTCAGATGCCTGGTGATCACAGCAATGGGAGATCATCGCTGGATCGCCAGGAGAAGGCAAGAGACACCGCTGCTTGCTCTGCACATCCACCCCGAGCGTGACTCGGGGATACCGATAACAGCATAGAAAATCCACCCCGAGTGACGCTCGGGGATACCGCTAAGGTGGTTAACAATGACGTTAAGATTCTTACTAAGCTCCTTACAAACAGACTGAACACTTTTATCTCGCAATATATCCATAAGGATCAGGCCAGGTTTATTCCTGGCAGACAGGGAACGGATCAAATCCGTTGAGCGGTGGATCTGATCACAGTCCTGGGCTCGGCTTGGGACGGTGGTCCTCCACAGAAGGGGTTCCTCCTTTCTCTTGACATCCAAAAAGCCTTTGACACGGTAGCGTGGCCCTACATTTTCAGAGTGCTTGAGAGGTGGGGTTTTAGACCCCGCATCACAAACATTCTGAAGTCCCTGTACTCCTCTCTCTTGGCCAGGGTGTGTCTTCACGGCTGCTATTCCGAACCATTCCCCATAGCCAGAGGCACCCACCAAGGTTGTCCTCTTTTGCCACTGTTATTTTCGATTGCGATTGAATCGCTAGCAATTGCCCTTAGACACAATCCCGACATATCTGGGGTACGCAGTGTGGACAGGGAACACAAATGCGCGTTGTTTGCCGACGACATGCTGCTCTTTGTAACAAATCCTGTTATCTCTATACCCATTATACTCGATCAACTTAATGTCTTCGGTACTGCGTCGGGTCTACAGGTCAACTTGTCCAAATCTTAGGCAATGAATGTCTCCCTTGATGCATCTCAACTAGCCAGTATGCAAGCCACCTTCCCTTTTTCCTGGAAAGCAGACTCTATCCCGTACTTGGGCACTCACCTAATGCCCTCTACAGCCGCTCTCTACTCTGCTAATTACCCCCCCTTAATTATAAAACTTAAAGCCGATCTCTCCACTTGGTCCTCGCACTCACTGTCTTGGTTGGGTAGAATTCACGCTGTGAAAATTACTTTGCTCCCCCGAATCCTGTATCTTTTCCGCTCGCTTCCGATCCCGGTTAACTCCGCGCATCTAGTCGAGCTCCAACGAGCCATCACTAAATTTATATGGGGTTCTAAGGGTCACAAATTCGCCAAATCCATACTATATTGTTTGCGGGAGAAGGGTGGACTAGCTCTCCCTAATCTCCGTTGGTACTACCAAGCAGCCCAACTTGCACAGTTCTCGGCCATTTATAGACGTACTGACAAACCTGACTTGGTCCACATAGAAAGGCAGGCAATTCCTCACCACACGTTGGATTTTCTGGCTTGGCGCCCCCCTAAAACCAGACCCTCGATCCTTTCCCCTAAACTGTCGCATTAGTTTCTCCTTCATGACTCCCTTTCCAGGCACCCCAATCTTGTTTCTCCCATGAAACCGCTTACACACTTATTTCATAACCCAGATTTTCCCCCTGGTCTCAATATTAGAACCTTTGGTTGGTGGTTCAACAAGGGTCTTTTCCGTATAGGCCATTTCTTTAACTCTATGGGGCCCTTGTCCTTTTCCCATTGTGTCAGCTCCCTTAAAATGCCTTTGACGAAACAATTTCGCCACACACAGATTTCCCATTTTCTTCATTCCATCTGGGTTATGAAGCCGGACCCTCCCCGGGTATCCCCTTATGAGCGGTGGTGTTCGGAGGCCAGAGACCCCAAGGGGGGTATATCCCTGATTTACAGTGCCCTCTCTGACACAGATGATAAGCCCAAATATATGCTGGACAGGGAGAGGGACCGTGGAATGGAGCTGGACCTGGACGATTGGAGTAACCGGTTCCACCGCGCCTTCAAAGGTATCATTAATGTTTCACTGATTGAAGCCAATGTTAAGCTGTTCACCCACTGGTATTTGGTTCCTACACGTTTAGCTTGTATGTACCCAAATGCCTCCCCCTTATGTTTTCGAGGTTGTAATATGGTAGGGGATTTCCTTCACACCTGGTGGTCGTGTCCGAGGATCTGATCCTTCTAGTGGTCTATTTTTCGTATAGCCTGGAAGGTTCTCGATCATCCGATAGACCAGTCTCCTCATTTGGCCCTGCTTAATGGTAGGGTTCCTGGTATTCCTAAATTATCCCAAAAACTCTTTCACTTCATCCTTATGGGGGCGAAACTTACCATTGCTAGGGTGTGGAAGAGGCCTCACGTCTCGGTTAGGGAGGCCAAATTGAAAATATCCTGGATAATGTCCCAAGAGAAACTATCCAGCATCCTTTCCGATCGAGTGGCCCAATTTGAAAACACCTGGGAGCCCTGGGCTAAATATGTTCAGATTACTATCTGATGTTAGCTATTACACGCCAGACCTATAACTTTCTTTCTTTTTTCTCTCTGTCCCTTCCTCCCCCTTCCTTTTTTCTGCTACTCTTACCCTTTATTGTGTTTTGGTATTTGCTCTATATTCCCGGCGGGAGCTACCCCGTTGGCTTCCTGCTCAGGGGTTGATTGTGTGGTCGATTGTGTCGCCACCTTTTAGGGGCTCGACCTCTGTGGCGGGTGGTCGGCTGGGGGATGCCCTGCCTGGATGGGTATTTTCCCCCTACCTGCCCCTCCCTCACATTTGCTCAGGCTGCGGCCAGCTGCCGCTCTAAGACTGTTTCTTTTCCCTTGCATCCCAATTTTGCATATCTCGTTTCTTGCAAAGACTGATGTTTTTACCTTTTTTACCCATGTTCCTCATGACAGCCTATGTTGTTCAATTTGGCATTGTTCCTGTTTTACCAGACTGTACCTTTGCATAGTTTTTGATATCTTATTGTTGCTGTCTTTTTCTCCTGAAACTTCAATAAAAATGATTGGAAGTAAAACATGACAAACCTTTCTAGACATAAACGTTCAAACCTTGCGACCCTTTATTGCTTTAGTATTTGATTTGCTATCTGTCAAGTTCTGTACTAAGGTGCTAATTTACAAAATAAACACAAAATTTGGTAAAAAAAAGTGACTTACAATGTGATATAAATATGTGCAAATCTATAAGGTGCCTAAGTGCCTTAAATAAAAATGGTAATAATTCACAAATCCAATTATAAAGTGCAAATGTGCTGATATTGTGAGAAAAGCCCTATAAAGGTGGGTGTGCAGACAGAAACATAAGTTCCTTATATAGTGACAATAAATAAATAATACCAAAATTTAGGTGAGGTGAAATGGCCAAGAACTGATAGTGAAATATAAATGAATAAAAATATATAAAAAAATGTAAAACTGGTATTAGAAAAAACAGAAAAAAACAAAATCGCACAACTCCAAAATATCTGTGCAAAGGAGTGTGATAATGATAGTCTCAAATCGCAGGGAAAAGTGCCTCAGTGCAATGTATAAACGTTCAAATAGCACAACTCCAAAATATCAGTGCAAAGGAGTGTAATAATAGTAGTCCCAAATCGCAGAGAAAAGTGTCTCAGTGCAATGGATAACAGAGTGACTTCACAGCAGTGGTGGTCTGTGCGTCTCCAGTGGATCCTTAAGTGTGGCCGGTGTGGTGGGTCAAAGTGCTCCCCACTCTCCCGGGACCGCACTTACCAGATATAGGTACTCCTACAGGGGTAATGGGCCTCTATAAATATGGCTCCAATCTCCTTCCCTGGAAATCAAGCGGTTCCTCAAATAGCCTCAGTAAGGTGTAAGCAGTACTGGGGATGGTGTACTGTAGGTCTCAAAATCCCCAGGTATAATCTGGATAACATAAGGAGAGAAGACTCATATAGTGTAGTAATGACTTTTAAATTATGTCTTCATGACGAAATGCGTAGAGCATTACTGCATCACTTCAGCCTTCCTGACACGCACTTCCGGATTGTGTGGAACGCACAGCGTTCCGGAAGTCCTACAGCGCGGCCGCTCGCCCGGCTTTTTATCTGTCTTTGAATGCCCAATGTTTTCTATTGAAATGTGAGTACTAAACCTATTAAACTTGGATTACTACACTATATGAGTTTTCTCTCCTTATGTTATCCGGATTATACCTGGGGATTCTGAGACCTACAGTACACCATCCCCAGTACTGGTTACACCTTACTGAGGCTATTTGAGGAACTGCTTGATTACCAGGGAAGGAGATTGGAGCCATATTTATAGAGGCCCATTACCCCTGTAGGGGTACCTATATCTGGTAAGTGCGGTCCAGGGAGAGTGGGGAGCACTTTGACCCACCACACCGGCCACACTTAAGGATCCACTGGAGACGCACAGACCACCACTGCTGTGAAGTCACTCTGTTATCCATTGCACTTTTCTCTGCGATTTGGGACTACTATTATTACACTCCTTTGCACTGATATTTTGGAGTTGTGCTATTTGGACTTTTATACATTGCACTGAGGCACTTTTCTCTGCGATTTGAGACTATCATTACCACACTCCTTTGCACGGATATTTTGGAGTTGTGCGATTTTGTTTTTGTTTTTTTTCAGTTTTTTCTGATACCAGTTTTACATTTTTTTATATATTTTTATTCATTTATATTTCACTATTAGTTCTTGGCCATTTCCCCTCACCTAAATTTTGGTATTATTTATTTATTGTCACTATATAAGGAACTTATGTTTCTGTCTGCACACCCACCTTTATAGGGCTTTTCTCACAATATCAGCACATTTGCACTTTATAATTGGATTTGTGAATTATTACCATTTTTATTTAAGGCACTTAGGCACCTTATAGATTTGCACATATTTATATCACATTGTAAGTCACTTTTTTATATATTTATTTCTCATATTTATTATATGTGTGCATCTTTCATGTGCCTCTATTATACAGGGTGCACATTTATATATATATATATATTTATATATATATATATCGTTATTTCCTCTTACAAGCTTGATCTGATTTTGGACACATTAAGCCCTAGGATCGTTCTTCCTCTTCCCATTTCAGTGGCAGCGCCATTCACCTCCCCTCTTTCTTCAACTGTCTTACTGTACACTTGTGGTGCAGTTCTAGAGGTAGGCAGCAGCCATTTACATACATACAACTATCTGTAGTTATAGTTTGAAATGTATCCTGAGCGCGGATCTTTTTTCTTTTAGGTTCACATATGTGCCTTCTCTGGCACATGCCCCCATCCTGGTGGTTCAGCTATTCCTAGGTAGGAACTGACTTACAGGATCTTCTGAAGCAGAATAGAAAAGTTTGTAGCCAACTGATGTCATCCTGCATCCTTTCTGCCCAGTGGGTGATGAATGATAAATAACATCTCTGCCATGACTTGCTGGACCATGTGTCTGTGGTCTAGTGGACCCTTCTGCTGACCCCATAATCAAATGACTTAGAAATATTACCTACCACATGATGGTGGGGGGCAGGGATGGTCTTATAGGAGAAGAATAGGGATGAGACGACATTTTGGTCTGAACTCAGATTTGGACTGACCTGTGGCTGTTCCATCATCCAAATATCTGAACATTTGCCCATTTAGCCCCCTGTTTGGTGGGAGCCGAGCATCAGATATAGAAGGGGTACTTCTACCGCTTCTATACATTTATCCTGGAGTACCGCTTTAAGTTTGCCTACTTTTTTTGTCTATGGATTGCATACAAATAAAAAAAGTACAAAGGAATCAAAATGCTTTTCTCTTCTTTTTTGGGGAAATTTTTACTTTATGAGGCAAAAAAATATATATTATCTGAATAGCACCTTGAAAGAGAATGTTAGAGATGTTCACAGATTTTTATGCTATATTTATACTTCATTATTTATAAATGTTATAAATTGTAAAATGTGGGCTTTAAAATTGTCTTTTTTTTTTTTTTTGTCTATGGATTGCATTAAAAAAAAAAAAATCATGGGGGGCGTGGCCAGCGCGGGACCGTGATGGACGTCTAATCCCTCGCTCCGGCTCCAGCGTCCGCAATCCAGCGACATCTACCCAGCTACGCTCAGCATCCACCCTCGATCTTCACACCGCTGCATCCAGGGAACACTCCTGCACCGATCGACATGACGGGGAAGCGAAAGGGAGTGAAGGGGCCGCAGAAACTTACAGCCTTCTTCCCCCTGCCATCCCGGAGCGGTCGACAAGATGGCGCCGGCGTTTCGGGCCTTGCCGCTCCGGCGGGGCAGCGGGTTCACTACTCCGATCTGCCGGACGAACAGCAGTCCGGTGACATACCACGACCAGGTACTGTGTCCCCCTGCACCCCTGAACCCTCTAGCCCGACATGCTCCAGCCCGGCCAAATCCAAGCTTAGGCTTGACTCCCAGGCCCAGGCCTCGCTGCTAGGCCGCAATACACCCTCTCTGCTTTCTATGCAATTAGGGGCATCTCCTATAGCAGACTTCCCCACAGTGGGAAAGCTGATCCTGGACACTGCTTTAAAGGACATGATGTTCACTTTTCACACGTCCCTGCAATCTGATATCATGGCATTGGCAAATAGATTTACAGCAGAGGTCCACTCCCTAGGAGAAAGAGTGCACAATGTTGAATCATCTATGACAGACATGGTGGCCACAGTAAACGAACTTGTAGATGCTCACGAGGAAAACTTATCGGAACGCCAGTGGGTTAAAGCTAAAATAGCTGATCTGGAGGATCGCTCCAGAAGAAACAATTTAAAGATCCGGGGCATCCCTGAATCAGTGACACCGACAGAGCTACACAAATTTGCCCTGGAAGTTTTCACAGCCCTCCTACCTGAAGCGTCCCCTTTGGATCTAACCATAGATCGCATTCACAGGGTTCCAAAACCTCCCTTTCTGCCTCCACATATTCCTCGTGACACCTTACTGCGTGTACACTTTTATCACATCAAAGAAGCTCTCCTACAGAAATCAAGGGGGTTGGGCCACTTTCCTGAACCGTACGCCAATATACAAATTTTTGCGGACCTATCCAAGCACACCTTAGATATGAGACGGCAGCTGTCCACGATTACAAAGGCTCTTCGGAACCATAATCTCCCGTATAAATGGAAGCATCCCTCAAAAATTGTGGTAGAGAAAAATGGCTCCTCATTCAGCATCACAACTCTGGAGAGAGGTCTCTCATTACTGCAATCCTGGGGCATTATCCCAGAACCTGCTCCTCCGGCTGGAGCAAAGAAATCCCCAAGTCACATTCCCCAGCAATGGCACACAGTGCAACAGGGCGGCGCCCACAACGATTGAAGTTCTAAACGAGCACTATGCCAACCGCATCAACTGTTATGTTATGCTTTTTTGTGGATGCAGGCTCCATAGGCGGACTGCCTGGAGCCCCTTAGCCCGATTGGCTAATAACTGTTTACCCTCCTTGGGAGATGGCTACGTTGCCGCGAATCTCCATCCTCTTTACTTGCCCCAGCAGTTTGGTCATGTTTATCTTCTGCATTTTTCTTCTTTTGCTGTTTTCGTTTTTGTTTTGTCCTCTCCCTCTATGCAGGTTCTTACCCGTCTGCCAAGATGAAAAATCTTCACCTTACACCGCAGGGTACCAACTCATCAAGACTGCCCGCGTTAAGCAGAGTCTCCAGGAAATCTACTACAGCTGTCATATCCAAAAAGTATCCGGAGCACATGGCTGCCATCTAATCTTGCTCAGTCACATCCGAACAGTGAGTAGCTACACCACATGCGGCCTTTTAGTTTCCAATGACAGTTAAGATCCTGTCACTGAACGCTAACGGTCTGAATCACCCGGCCAAGCGAGCCTCACTTTGGCGTACTGCTCTCAAACATCATGCGCAAATAGTATGTGTTCAAGAAACACATTTTTTGGACTCCCACGCTCCCACTTGCTATCACAGGGACTACCCCTTGATATACACAGCCTCTTGTCCCAGGAAAAGGAAAGGAGTACTGATAGCCGTTCACAGAACTCTAGACTTTTCACTGTGCTCCTCCACAGCTGATCCCAATGGTCGCTACCTTATACTGAATTGCACCATAGACGGCATGCCCATAACCATAGCCTCAGTGTATGCCCCTAATGTTCATCAGTTGAGATTTTTGAAACGTACACTTTGCACCATCAGGAAAGTCCAAAAAGGACCCCTACTCCTATGTGGAGACTATAATTTACCCCCGGACAGATCTTTGGACTCTTCAACTACCTCTACTAGGCTCCAGCCGTCACTACAGGGCTTTATGAACAAAAATGACTTGTATGACATATGGAGGTGCCACCACCCTACTGATAGGATGTATTCGCATCATTCTGCGGTCCACAATTCATATGCTCGTATTGATATTATATTGTCTGATAAAGCGATCCTCCAGAGGTCCGTAGACTCCGAGATAGCCCCGATAACCTGGTCTGATCATGCCCCTGTAAGCGTCACATTTGCGGTATCCCCTAAGGCCCGCTCGGATAAACCCTGGCGAGCTCGAGCAGAAATGCTCAAGCACCCGGCAAATGCTACTATCCTCAAACAAGAAGTAACAGAGTTTTTCCAGAACAATGCGGGGTCGGTATCGGGGTCTGCGGTCCTCTGGAATGCCCACAAGGCTTTTAGTAGAGGGGTATTGATACAGTTGCAACATAAAACGAACAAGCAGCGTTCCAAAGCTATAGATGAGCTGACGAGAGAAATTGCGTCAGTAGATGCCCAAAACCAATCAACTCCCTCCACGACCTTTAAGCAGAAATTAACTGTACTAAGGTAAGAACTTAGATCGCACCTTCTAGATTCGTATGAGCGTAACCTCCAAAAATCAAAAGCTAAGCTTTACGCCACGAGTAACAAAGCAGGTAAAATGCTCGCCGCCAGGCTGAGAGGTCAAAGGGTACAACATAAGATACACTCTATTAAACACCCTGCCACAGGTAATAAGGTACATGACCCCAAAGAAATAGCAGACGCCTTCAGTAGCTACTACCACTCACTGTACAATCTCCAAGAGACGCAAACGTCCGCTCCAACCCCGGAGCTTATTAATGGCTTCCTTTATTAATGGCTTTATACCAGATAGACAGATCACTGATTACATTAGATTAGCAAGTAACATTATCCAAGATGCAAACTTATTTAACAAAAAACAACTTCTCTTGGGCTTGGATATTCACAAGGCTTTTGACAATGTCTCATGGCAATTTTTGCGATTGGTATTGTCCAGATTTGGCTTTAACGGTGAGTTTGTTAATGGTTTCTTGACATTATATCACGTCCCCAAGACTATAATTAGAATCCCTGGTTGTAACTCTGACTTCTTCCCACTGGGCAGGGCAACTAGACGGGGATGTCCCCTCTCCCCTCTCTTATTCGCTCTAGCCCTAGAGCCCCTTTTGATCGCTATCTTACAACACCCAAACATTCTGGGATACCTTAAAGGTAATGAAACATTTAAACTTAAATTATATGCAGATTACACCCTTCTATTTCTTTCGGATCCCTGCACATCGATTCCAAACTTACTACAATTATTAAACTCATTTGATGTCCTCTCAGGTCTTCATATTAACATTTCCAAATCAACAGCGCTTCCGATTAATTTTACACCGCTGGAGGCGGAGTCTCTGAGAAATCAGGTTCCATTTACGTGGTCCACTGATTCAGATACTTATCTAGGAATTCAGCTAACTAAATCTTACCATTCTCTTTTTCAACATAATTTTCCCCCGCTAGTGGACAGAATTCGCAACACCTTACAAATATGGACCTCATACTCCCTTTCCTTCCTTGGGAAAATCACCGCCATTAAAATGACTATACTTCCCAAAAATCTTTACTTTTTTAGATCTCTTTCAATTGCCCCTTCGAAGGGCTACATCTCTAAGATCCAATCAATCATAAACAAGTTTGTCTGGAGTGGCAGGAGGCCTAGATATAATAAAGCCATACTTTATCGGTCTCACAGATCGGGAGGCTTTGGCCTCCCACATTTGTAGTACTACTATATTTCAAGCAGATTGTCTCAGTTAACCCAATGGTGTATCCATGCCCCTTCTGCTCTATGGATTAAATGTGAGGAACAATCAGTAGCCCCCTTTCGCCTCCCGAGTATACTGTGGTCCACTGGCAACTGGGTTGGCCGGATTGCTGCACGAAATACCATAGTCTCAGACTTGATCAAACTTTGAAATAAGTTTAAAAAGGAGGGGACACTGATCTCCAACCCTCCTCTGGGGGCCTCATTCCTTGGAGACCCCAGATTCATAGATGCTTTTGTCTCCCCTTCAGACTTTTCACAATGGATAGATAGAAATATTGCTAGACTTTCAGATTTTTATCATGGAGGTGTATTTCTTCCTTTTGCCCATTTTTCCAATACATATAACATACCAGAATCTAAAAAAAATCAAACTATCTACTTATTAGACGATTTTTTTAATCATTTTTTCCTAAGCCCTCCGGTTTTCCTGTAACAGGCTTCGAACATATCTGCTCTACAACACCTGAGGGCAGAGGACTCATCTCTATCATATACAGTGATCTTAACTCTCAACAATTAGATTTTAAATTATCATATATGCTGAAATGGGAGACCAACCTAGATGAAGTGTTCTCGGTTGGTGAATGGAATCTGAAGTGGTCTAACATGCACAAATGCACAAGATGTCTTTCTATTAGAGAGACGGCAGTTAAATTATTCACCAGATGGTATTACACACCGGTCCAATTAAATAAATTCTTTCCAGACATCCCCCCCCCCCCTTGTGTTTTTGAGGCTGTCCAGACCTTGGAACACTCTTACACATATTTTGGGATTGTGGCAGGGTCAAACAAATGTGGTCCGAATTGTTCAATTGTTGTGGACAAGATGGCCAGTAAGAGATTTGAGCTGACACACTTCCACTGCATTCTTAGAACGTACAAGATACGCCCTCCCATTTCCTTCATTTTATCCACACTATCTGTGTCGCAGCTCACTGGACAATTGCTCTTCAGTGGAAAAAAAATGTTGTCCCTTTACAACAGGTTCTTAGTAGGATTGAAGAAACAAGACATATGGAGTATCTACAACATTCCATTACTAACACCAAACACATATATGACCTTAAGTGGAACCCTTGGTTCAAGTACAAGGCTTCACAAATTGATGCACCTCCAAACACTCCCTAATACTATATCTTAGTATTAACCTTTACCTCAATGTATTGGTTGTCTATTACTGAGTGCTATTGTCATTGTTATACTCAAATGTATGGCTGTTACTGATGACATTACAGTTGGTATGTCTAAAAGAAGGATGAAGAAAACCTTTTTTCTTTGGATATATATTTTCATTTTTATTTAAAAAAAAATCATATATACGATGTGTGGATGTTTTATTATGCATTGTATTCTTTGTACTGAAAAACACTTTCAAAAAACGTTTTTAGACAAAAAAAAAAAGAAATTGCATGTACTTGTCATACAGGTGCAAAAATATTGGGCCTTTGGTGTTGTTGGTGCCTGAACACCGTAACCCCTCACAATTAGCAGGGCACAGGGACAGGGCCTGCTGTTAAAAATTATATACGACATTTAGATTGTATGCACCTGTCATACAAGTGCAGAAAAATTCAAAAAAAATTATCCTAAAGCTGCCCTCCACTGAAAACCCTTTGTGGGTTCCTATGTCCTATGTCCTGGAGGTTGGTCCGGCTGCCTCACCCACACTGATTTCTAGTACAATAACCCTTTAGTGGTACCTTCAAAAATATACAGTGGTGTTATAGATATTAATGGTTCTATATATGTGTATAGCAATGTTTTTTTCATATCTAGGGTGTGTTTATGGGGTGCCCGACGTGTGTACTAGCACTGTGAGTGCTTTTAATATTATTTTTATTACTATTATCATTATGCGTATTACTATTATCATTATTGTTACCACTGTCTCCTTGGCTAAGGAAAAAACTTTTTCAGTGGAGGGCAGCTTTAGGATCATACATATACAGTGTGTGGCTTGTTGAGAGGGATACAGCCCATTTGGGGCGGTATCTTACAGGCTGGCAGTGTCCATAGGCTGGTCTAGGAGTGCCTGTTCTCATTAGGCACGCCCATAGGGGCGGTACATGGTAGCTGGAAGAGGAGAATTATCCTATTATGATGTGACCTGTGAGGGGGATTGGAACGCAAAGCACACTTACAGGTCGGCGATGTGCGGTCCACTCGTCCTCCTTCCTTTTGCTATAGCCTCGCCCAGCTGGGTGGCGCATCGGATGGCCGCACCAGCGATTGGCCCACAGAGATGAGGCTTGGAGCGCTCCGTTCACTTCCCTTCCGGGAGTGGCGGTATGCATTCCACAGCATCTGGCACAAATACACCAGGCTAAAATGGAGGCTGTCATCTATGCACTATACCTTCTATATCACCAAAGTGCGGCATGCATACGGGATCTACTAGTCCTATGGTAGTGCTTGGAGTGAGTAGAAGACTGCACATTGTCTACCGTAGTGAAGGAACATACCTGAGCTGGAAATGCCTCTAGGACGGCCCGGTGAGCCTTCTAACTGTATTAATAATATGTATGGCCCCCAATATCTATAGGGTCCATGGCTCCCCTATATATAAATATCTAATGGGTCCAAGGCTCTTTCCTGTAGACTATTGCTGTCGTGGTGTACAGGCTGGTGGGACAAGGGCCAATACTAATAGTGGGATTACTTATTTTCCTATCTGTACTGCTTGGCAGTAGCATATGCACTCTGCTGACCAGGACCTATGTGTTTTCGCTTTGGCTTGTCAAATTTTGCGGTGTGGTGCCTCCCTTGCTTTTTCTGTTTTTTGATTTTTGCTTTCTGTCATCACTCCCTTTTTGGGGGTGGTATCCTATCACAGTGGATGGATGTCCATGGGCGGGGACCTCATGCACACGCCCTGGAGAGGGAGGGTCCCTATCCAATTGTATCTGGTTCTTAGAGTCATTGTCTAGTATATATAGCCTAGGCTTAGACATGCTTTTCAAGCTCTGAAGAAGAGGCTAAGCCTCAAAACGCGTAAGCCTATACAGCTTCAGGGGACGATCTATTCCCAATCTAGAATGCTGAGGACTTCATATCTTGTCTGATATGCATTTATCAAGAACTAATTTGTGAGGGAGGAAAGAGGGGGAGGGAGGAAGGGTAAAGAATGATGGTTCTATTATAGAAATATCAGATGGCAAGCAGAACCTCAGTGAATGAAAGGAGGTAGTATCAAAGATTTCGCTCGGAGGAGCGGTCTATTCCATAATCCAAGTATAAATTTTAGTTTTTTTGTAAGCATTCCAGGGACCCCAAATTGACGCAAATTTTGGGGGTGTATTGTGAGATATCGCAATGAGTTCTTCCATTTCAGCTAATTTTTCGACCTGATTGAACCATTCTTTCACGGAAGGGGTCTGAGGAGAACTCCAGTGTCTGGGCACACATAGTCTGGCTGCATTTATTAAAAACATTGTGAGAGATTTGCAATGTTTTCTATTGGCTGATGGTAATAAGTGGAGAAGGTAAGTGGTGGGTGAAAAAGTTACATGGTTATTTGTAATAGAATGATGGAATGGATCTGTTTCCAAAATTTTTCAATATGTGGACATTTCCACCAGATATGTAGAAGGTCGCCTACACTTGTAAGGCATCTCCAACTGGCTCCCTTACACTATTATATATGTAGTTTTGCTCTTGAATAGTTCATATCTTTCCATATTATCTTAGGTCCCAAGGGGTCGATGCTCCGAGGAATGTCTTCCAGGGTTCAGAAAATCCATAAGAGAAGGATATCACCCATGTTGTTATAATTGTGCTCCATGTTCAGAAGGAAAAATATCAAACCAATCTGGTAAGCTTTATATTTCCTTCAATAGAAACTAGAAAATGAATGATTACTGATGCCGCCTTTCTGTCTTTTTTTTTTGGTAAAGATTGCTGCACTTTTCTTCCACCTCTGACCCTTCTGGGAGTGTTGGAGGCTTTCCCAAGCAAGCAACAGGAATCCGATTCCTCCAACTGTCTGCCTGAGAAACCCTCCAACAGTTTTGCACTCATCTAAAAGAAATGGTCTGGAAAATGATTTCCCTGAAGAGATCAAAAGTGGTAAAATAAGGGAATGTCATTGTTACATACATGTTAGGGTTACAGATAGACTGTGTCATGGCCACCAATGAGGCTGGAGGTGCTTTTATTTTCAGTAGGTCATCATCACTCTTTGTTTATAACTAAAGTTTTCTTCAGATATTTACCATATATATTGTTCCAACATTTTTTTTTTTTTGTTTCGTATGGCTTTTATTTCATATTCAATATTACTTCCTAATTCCCAAAAACGTTATGGTAAATTAACAAAATTACTGAAAAAATATGCATAACTATTAAATAGTTGCATTCTCGTTGTACCGTGCCTAATGTTATTTTCACTTATTTTTACTCTACAGACAGTGAACTCTGCAAGAAGTGTCCTGAAAATGAATGGCCTAACAAAGCTAAAAATATTTGTATTGACAAGGTCAATGAGTATTTATCATACGAGGAGGATATTCTAGTTTTATTTTTTTCTGTATCTTCAGTCATATTTGCTACAACATCTCTCCTTATACTTGGACTATTCTTTTTGTTTCGGAGCACTCCCATAGTCAGAGCCAATAACCGGAACCTCAGCTTCATTCTGCTCCTCTCCCTCATACTGAGTTTCCTGTCTGTATTCTGTATAGGAAAACTCTACATTTTACTTTTAAAACCTGAGCTGAATACAAGAGGAACAATGCTGGGGAAAAGAATGCTGTAATTGTAATACATTGATTCAATGTATAATGTTGTAGACCAGATTAAATAAGTTCAGTCATATTGCAAAAATATCATTATGAAGGACATTATCATCATTGTTAAGGTTTTTGTGGGCATATTACCTGCCTTCTGTTTGCCTGTTGTACATAAGTGGATGGAAGGTAGATGTTACAGGGTAGGAGGGTATTTCAGAGCTTCATTTTTTTATTGCTCTTACATGCCCCCTAGCATGCACAAGCAAAGTAGCGTGACTGCGCTGTTCATTGGACGTGACAATCACAAAAAATGCTTTGGCCAATCAAAGCATCACACAATGTAACCAACGCCTGCAGTTAGCAGCTTGCTACAACATCGTGATTGGAGTGTGATTAAAAAAAGCTTCAAGATCACCAGCCAGTACAATCCAGTACCAGTACCATTAACAGCAGTACCAGAAATAGCTTCATCCATCCCATTACTGTCATTCATCTACTGCACAGATATCAAACACAAGACCAGTTTATCAGACAGGAATGTGGGGGAACTCCAATCTAGCTCTCATCCTCCACTCCCACACCTCATTGTCATTTGTAGACACAGAAGCCTTCTATGTTTACAAGGGACAGCCTTAATCTCAGCAGCTCTGAGAACTAAAAGATCCTTGCATGCACTTATGGTGGGGTACATTTGGGACAGATCTCCAGAGGCCTGCAAGGTCTACACAGGGAGGTACTAGAGCTGGGCCTGTTGGGAGAGAGAGATGCAAGGAAGCTTTTGAGGGGGGGGGTGTACACTGTGCATAGTGCACCCCTGAACTCTGCACTCTGTACATAATACACTCCTAAATCCTGCACTCTGTATGTAGCGCACCCCTAAACCCTGCACTCTGTAATCCAGAACTCTGCATTTTCTATGTAACACACTCTCTAACTTCAAACTCTGTACGCAGCGCACCCCAGATACAACCGGCCCAATGAAGGCAACCATACTGCTGATGCAGCCTGCTAAAAATATGGAGTTTGACACCCCTGCTCTACGGAATTTAGAATGTAGGTAATTGTTTTCTTTCAGCTATTTCTGTTCCAACATGACTGCCCCCCAGTGCACAAAACCAGATCCATAAAGGCATGTATTGATAAGATTTGTGTGAAAGAACTCAATTGTCATGAACACAGTTCTGACTTCAGCTTGATTGTGAGTCAGGTCTTTTCATCCAACATCAGTACCTGACCTTACAAAGGTTCCTTTTGTTAAAAGGGCACAAATTCCCACAGATACATCCCAGTTGTTGTATACAGTCTTCATAGAAAAGTGGACACAGTTATAGACACAAAGGTATACAAAGGCGGGGGGGGGGGTGGACTCCATATTATAAAGGGATTCTCAATCAGCCTATATAGGTGTGATGGTCAGGTGACTACAACTGTTTGGCCATATGGCAATTACACTATATTAACAAAAGTATTGGGACGCCTGCCTTTACATGCACATGAACTTTAATGGTACCCCAGTCTTAGTCCGTAGGGTTCAATATTAAGTTGGCACACCCTTTGCAGCTATAACAGCTTCAACTCTTCTGGGAAGGCTGTCCACAAGGTTTAGGAGTGTGTTTATGGGAATGTTTGACCATTCTTCCAGAAGTGCATTTGTGAGGTTAGGCGCTGATATTGAACGAGAAGGCCTGGCTCTCAGTCTCCCCTCTAATTCATCCCAAAGATGTTCTATCGGGATTGAGATCAGGACTCTGTGCAGGCCAGTGAAGTTCCTTCACCCCAAACTCGCTCATCCCCAAACTCACTCATCTATGTCTTTATGGACCTTGCTTTGTGCACTGGTCCAACTCATTAGGTGGAGGGGGGATTAGGGCGTACCAAGACATTTTGAATGATTTCATGATCCCAGCATTGTGGGAACAGTTTGAGGATGGCCCCTTCCTGTTCAAACATTACTGTGCACCAGTGCACAAAGCAAGGTCCATAAAGACATGGATGAGCGAGCCTGGGGTGGACGAACTTGACTGGCCTTATTCCATCCTGACCTCAACCCGATAGAACACATGGGACAAATTAGAGCTGAGACTGCGAGCCAGACCTTCTCATTCAATATCAGTAATCTTATCAGTAAGAAGGCAGGGAAATTTGAGAGGGACAGACAGGATTTTCTCCAAGGTAGAGAGCAGAGTTGGAAGACAAAACATATGAAAGGGATTTCTGACAAATATCCTCACAATGGATAGGTCTCAGCATAGGGACAAGTCAGGGGTTAGGGATAGTGAGAGAAGAACACCATCTTTAGATCCATGGGTCGAAAAGACTGATCTAACATGTCTAACAAGCGCCTGACCCACAATAGGTCAAGTAATAGGAGAATAGGTCATTTTCCTCCACCAAAGAGGGATAAACATCACTCTACAGAGAATGTAGTTAAGAATGGAAATTTGAATAACAACAAACCCAAAACGTCTCTAAGGCAGAGCAAAGCACGCAATCAGCCCAGGTCCACCAAGAGAAGAGTCCCTGGGGACCTGACGAAGCAGGCTTTAACATCGAGTGCCCCCAAAGATGGGTATAAGTCAGATGGAGGATCATATTTGCCTAACCCAAAGACAGGAGACCCTAAGAGGGGAAATAGAGAACTACAGCTGAATAAGCAGCTAGAACCCATAGAGACACAGCCTCAGATGGCTATTTTCACTGGGGAGGGAGCCAACAGATGGGATGATCCCCTGGACATGCCTACAGATCTGTCTTCTTCCTCTTTTTTAGAAAGGGGTCTCTCAATAGAGAACTTAAACAGGCAGAAATGGTCAGGCGCACTAGGAGAGGAAGAAGAGGGGGCAAGAAGCATAAAAAGGGGCAAAGTGTAACAAAGAACTGTGATACTATCAAATCATAACCTATCCACCATTTTTTTACAGAATCAAAACTGGCATTGTTTCACAAAGGTTTGAATTATGATCCTCCAGCTTCCCCGAATCTCTTTGAGATTTTTGTGGATTTGAACAAATTTACACATAATTTAACAGTAAAAAGATATTTTGCCAATAAAGAGAAGAAGAAGGGGGAGCAAGAGTGTGGGCCTATAGAGATGCAGGAGCAAGCGGATAAGGAACAGGATGATTAAAGCTTACATATACTATATAGAATAGCTATGAGTGGAAGGTGAGGTGGAAGGAGCTGAGGACCACTTGGACTGTGTCAGGTGAATACAGGTCACATTCAACATACTTCATTCAAACCTAGGCCCATCTTTCATCCCTTTTGGGCTAAAGGCAATTACATCTCCACCTTTTATGAGATGGTCTACTCTGATTTCGGTAAATTATGCCAGAAAGCTAGTGAAGACCACTCTGCAGCCATGCCTCCAGAAGATCACAAGGCCTTGAGGAGTCTGAAAACAAATTGAGATATTGTAATCAGGCAGGCAGATAAGGGAGGAGTATTGGTGGTGCAAGGAAGGGAACAGTATATGGCAGAAGCAAAAAGATTGCTGAGTGACTCGAACACCTATGATAGGCTCCCAGGTGATCCGGTAGACTCCTATAAACAGATTTTTAAGGGGATCTTGGATTGTGCAGTAGAGGAAAATATCCTTACAAAACAAGAGAGACGTTTTTTAAAAAGTTTTTTGTTTAGATCTTTTCCACATAAACCACACTTCTACCACATTCCCGAAGTGCACAAGGACCAGTCCAATCCCCCGGTTAGGCCTATAATAGCATGTATTGACAGCCTGACATGCAATATGGGGAACTTGGGGAACTACATTGACTTCTATCTCCAAGAGCTAGTGGTTCAGTTGCCTTCTTACATTCGAGACTCAGGCCACATGTTGGAAGTATTGACCAACTATAAATGGCAGGCAAGCTATAGTTGGTTGTCCCTGGACATTTCTATGCTGTATACCTCTATCAACCATGAATATGGGTTGCAGGCAGTACAGCATTTTCTTTTTGAGGACCATAAACTCCTCCATGCCCAAATAGATTTCTTGGTACGTTGACAGCTCAGGGGCACGGCAGTGGGAGCCAGGTTCGCTCCCAGTTATGCCAACCTTTATATGGGTTATTTGGAGCATTATCCAAATTGGAGGAACAACCCATAGGGAGCGAACCTCCCCCCCTTCCCCCCTTGTTGGCTAATCTCCTTTTTCCCTGGATTCTCTCTCGATCGGCTCCCCTCTCACTGAGTCTAAGCTAGACTCCGACTCGGTGTTAGTGGTGGGGCAGATGGAGGAGGTAGTGTGAGGAGATGGCCCTGCCCCCGGAGATGATGCATGGTGGGTCTGGAGCACAGAGTGAGGGGTGTGTATTTCAGGCCCCAGACATTGGCTTCTCCGGCGGGGTTTGAATAATAAAGGGGGCTCTTTAGAGGGAACATGAAATACCACATGAGGGGAGAAGGAGGTTTGTACCTCACTACTAAGTAGGAAGGTGGATGGAAGTCCAACACACCATGGGGAAGGCTCACGGAGACGGGGCCTACAGGAAGCAACCAGGAGTCTGTAAGCTTCACATGGTAAGAGATGCCACATAACAGAGGATCCCAGTGAGATGGGGAGCCGCATTTAGCAACTTTTAAAGGGGACTGCATATCATTGCATAGATGGATGGTAACTGTTGCAGATTATATCCTGTTTATGTTGCTGGCCGGCATGGATATCATATGGCCCCGCCCAGTGCACACTGTGGTGAGGGAGGGATTTGTGCTAGCACGTTCAGTAAAAATTTGAGCCTAGAGAATGATGGTCCAGGAAGGGAGCATGTCTCCCAAAATGCGTCAGTGGTACTTACATAGAGATATGCCCTTTCCACATCGAGGTGGACTTATTCTATGCAATTTTTACTCTTCACGTTTCTGAATATGTATTTGGCATTCTAAATACATTTTAAAGGTGCCCAAGGGTAATGCACTAGGTGCTTGTGCCTCCTTTCTTTCATGTTTTCAGTCTTTGGAGTTTCCCCATCTGTGGAGAGTAGCACGCCTAAAATTCCCTTTGGAGTGAGCGCTTGGGTCATTCAGTCGTTCAATATCAGTGCCTAACCTCACAAATGCGCTTCTGGAAGAATGGTCAAACATTCCCATAGACACACTCCTAAACCTTGTAGACAACCTTCCCAGAAGAGTGGAAGCTGTTATAGTTGCAAAGGGTGGGCCAACTCAATATTGAACCCTATGGACTAAGGATGCCATTAAAGTTCATATGAGTGTAAAGGCAGGTGTCCCAATACTTTTGGTAATATAGTGTATATAGTGTATGTTGAATGTTATTTCCTGATAAACTTGCAATTCTGAATATTGTTTATGTAAAAAGTTATTTTTATATCTCATTGAGCTGCTTAGTTCCTTCTTAGACTCTTTCACAAACTTAGATTTATTGTTTTTCAATGTTGAACAGTATGTCAGGTGGCCCATAATCACTTAAGTCTAGCGAATGGGCTCAGGAGGTTCAGATAAGCTTCTAGGCATCTCTGTAGTACTTTCATTCTGATCCAAACTTCCAGGAGTTACTTGGAAGCCTTCCAGACCTCTAATCTCTAATGTAACCATAGATTAGGTACACAGGAAAGGGGAGAGTAGAGCAATGAGCCTAAATGAATAGCTGCATTATTAAGAATTTATGGATGATGTGCCCCATAGTGCCTTCAGCTACAGAGGTCATTGAGGAATTGTTTTAACCCTTTCTCTTACAGCAACATAAGGCTTATGTTGGTGACAGCATTGACCTATAAACAGACTCCTGACCATTATAGCACCTGGGAGTTTGGTAACATTTTCTTGTCAGCTTTCATATGGAAGTGATTTGAGTGGCTGTCATGCTGTCCAATCATTTCCACACATACTGTAAAATACTTCCCTCCTCCTCTGCCCCCCCCCCAACTCTGTGTCTAGGGATTACCAGTCCCACCTAAGTGCCCAGGATCTCCAAGGTGAGTGTCAGGTTGGAGAAAAGAAGGAGATGAGGGAACATTCTCCTCATCTTCCTGTGAATAATGGACCCAGAAGTGAAACATTCTTCCATCATTATTTTATTATTAGTTCTAAATTGATGAGCTGTAGGGACGATCAAACTTTTAAAAAGTTCGGTTCGGCCAGAACACCCGAACTTCCCGAAAGTTCGGGTCCGGATTCCAGAACCCCATTGAAATCAATGGGACCCGAACTTCGGTATTCAAAAAACACCATTTTGAAGCCCTAAAACCAAATAAATTACCCTAAAAAGTGCCTAGGGTTCTCGGTCATGCCCCAGAGACTATTAATCACACAAAAAAAGTTCTTAAAAATTGTCGTTTTTGATAGAGAGCCAATTATTGAAAAAATTATTGAAAAAAAAAGAGATTTCTTTGGATTTCGTGTCTGGGGGGTCTAAAAAGTGTACCTGTGAAGTTTCAGCTCTGTAGCATGTCCAGAACCAGAAAAAAAAAGATAATTTTTCTTAGAATATCAATAGCGCTGGGATGGGGCTACGCTCCTTTCACACCTGGGTGTTTTTGTTTCAGGCGTTTATTGGGCATTTTTTGGGCGTCTTTGGAGGCAGGCATGACATCTGAACTTCTGTGTAGGGGTATATATATATATACACACACACATATATATATATATATATATATATATATATATATACACACATACACACATATAGGTGTAAAAGGAGCGGAAACCTATCCCTGCGCTACTGAAATTATTTGCAGTGATGGCGTTACCCTCCTTTCACACCTACTGTATATGTGTGTATGTGTGTATATATATATATATATATATATATATATATATATATATATATATATATATATATATATATATATATATGTGTGTGTGTGTGTGTGTGTATATATACCTATACAGAAGTTCAGATGTCATGCCTGCCTCCAAAGACGCCCAAAAAATGCCCAATAAACGCCTGAAACTAAAACAACCAGGTGTGTTGTTTCAGGCGTTTATTGGGCATTTTTTGGGCGTCTTTGGAGGCAGGCATGACATCTGAACTTCTGTGTAGGGGTATATATACACACACACACATATATATATATATATATATATATATATATATATATATACACATACACACATATAGGTGTAAAAGGAGCGGAACCCTATCCCTGCGCTACTGAAATTATTTGCAGGGATGGTGTTACCCTCCTTTCACACCTATATGTGTGTATGTGTATATATATATGTGTGTGTGTGTATATATACCCCTATACAGAAGTTCAGATGTCATGCCTGCCTCCAAAGACGCCCTAAAAATGCCCAATAAACGCCTGAAATGAAAACACCCAGGAGGGTTGTTTCAGGCGTTTTTTGAGCATTTTTTGGGCGTCTTTGGAGGCAGGCATGACATCTGAACTTCTGTATAGGGGTATATATACACACACACATATATATATATATATATATATATATACACATACACACATATAGGTGTAAAAGGAGTGGAAACCTATCCCTGCGCTACTGAAATTATTTGCAGGGATGGTGTTACCTTCCTTTCACAACTATATGTGTGTATGTGTATATATATATATATATATATATATATATATATATATATATATATATATATATGTGTGTGTGTGTGTGTGTGTGTATATATACCCCTATACAGAAGTTCAGATGTCATGCCTGCCTCCAAAGACGCCCAAAAAATGCCCAATAAACGCCTGAAACAAAAACGCCCAGGTGTGTTGTTTCAGGCGTTTATTGGGCATTTTTGGGGCGTCTTTGGAGGCAGGCATGACATCTGAACTTCTGTTTAGGGGTATATATACACACACACACACACACACATATATATACACATACACACATATAGGTGTGAAAGGAGGGTAACACCATCCCTGCAAATAATTTCAGTAGCGCAGGGATAGGGTTCCGCTCCTTTCACACCTATATGTGTATGTGTATATATACATATATGTGTGTGTGTATATATATATATATATATATATATATATGTGTGTGTATATATACCCCTACACAGAAGTTCAGATGTCATGCCTGCCTCCAAAGACGTCCACAAAAAAGCCCAATAAACGCCTGAAACAAAAACGCCCAGGTGTGACAGGAGCGGAGCCCCATCCCTGCTCTACTAATAATTCTAAGAAAAATGATCTTTTTCTTATGGCGGTCACCCTGACATGGATGAGTTCTATCACCCTGGCATAGCAGTCAGAGTCAGTTCACCCTACACTACACTACGGTCACCCTGACACTTAACACTTTCCCTACAGAAACTAGATTATTGAATCTAACTATAGTGGTATATAGTACCCTAACTGCACTGCATATCCCTTTCCTCACACTAATAATTGCTAAATGACACTTTTGCAGCAGGAGTAACAGAACTGCTTCCACTCTCTTCCACAGCCCCTGTATTACAGTGCTAGTGATTTGGCGGGGCTATGTTATATACTGGGGGGCGTATTCACAACTGATTGGCCTCTGGACCTCCTAGTCACTCCAATCGCATTCCTAGCAGACTCCTGCCCCCTCAATTGGCTTTTACTCACGTTTCTGGTCCAATCACAGGCTTTTAAAGCCCAGTTCCTGTCCCATTGCATTTTGGGCGGTTCTAGTTGCCGAATTCCGAACTTTTACCGCAAAAAATTCGGAATTCGGCCGAATTTTGAACAGTCAATGTTTGGGTCGAACCGATGGTCGACCCGAACTGTTCGATCATCCCTAATGAGCTGTAAACATTTTTAAAGCATTGCTTATGGGACATTTTTGGTGCCATAGTTTTATGCCATTTCACAGACATGAAATTTTAGGTCTTTACATGTCTGGTATCTATGTACTCCATGGATCCCCATCTTTTATATTTTACTTCAACATTGGGAACTAAATGTTGTGTGCGCTACAATTCATTTGTAAAACACAGGTTGTATATACAGTTGCACTAACATTGTTTGACATGCAAATTACAGCTGCCACCCTTTTCATCTATAGGATCTCAGGATTTCAGAAAGTATTTCTTGTTTTTGAGGTTTTAAGTAATCCTCAGGCCTAAAATGTGCATTTTAACATGTGTGCCAAAATGAAATAAAATGTCTCTGGCAGGGAAAGGGTTAAAGATTGGTTACTGCTTGTTAGGAATCTGTATATTATTGGATGTTCCTGGCCTGGCTACAGCTCTACATTCCGAGGGTAGAAGAGATCTTCCCATTCTCCTGAATGGAAAAATAAAGCAATAGAGAAATCAGCAATCCATTGTTTGGAGGTTTATGTGATGACATTTCTGTATCTTCTGCTCTAAGAGAACCCCATAGAGGGCTTTGTTATCCAGGGATTTTGGTTCCTTTCAGCCGCTGTAATAATCTGACCAACAATCCTCCTCCTTGTCCTCTCACCTTTCTATCTTTTCTTCATGTCACCCGGACAGTGACCAGGAATACTTTTCATAGATAATTATAGAAAGAGATCATTTTCATGTTCAATGTCACAACCTCAGCCCAAACCGCCATTCCATAACAGCACTGAGATAGCAGCCATCCATTCCAGCACCATTATACAATGCCACTAGAAATCAGGAGCTTCTGCGGGGCTTCAGGCGGGAACTGCCGGATGTCTGTGACAGTCTGTATCAATCACTACACCCTGGAGCTGAAACAATGAGTTTCCAATAATTCTACAGAATGCTCTATAGCACTGCACTGTGCAGGGCCGGATTAAGAGCATCATGGGCTTGGTGCTGAGGATTTTGAAGGGCCTTAAGGGCCGTGCCTTGGCATGCACCCAGAGGAGGAAGGGTGCAGCCATGTATGCCTAATTCAACAAGGGATGCTGTCTCTGAAGCCCATAAACACATCCATGCATCAGCAACTGTCCCTCCTTGTCCGGCCTGGGGAAGCGAGCATAGAAGCCAGACTTCTGTGTTTACAAGTGACAGAAGAGCGGTAACAGTGAATATGGCCAACCCGGGGCCTATATAAAAGGTAGGGGCCTGGAGCTGCAGCTCCAATAGCCCCTACGTTAATCTGGCCCTGGCACTGTGTTTCCTCATAGTGATACATCAGGGATATAGTGATGTCATCTCACTTCCTGTCAGTGCTGTCACCTTACTTCCTGTCAGTGCTGTCATCCCACTTCCTGCTAGTAATGTCACCTCACTTCCTGTTAGTACCGTCACCTCACTTCCTGTCAGTATCGTCACCTCATTGTCTGTTCTGTCAGTACTGTCACTTCACTTCCTGTCAGTTCTTGTCAGTACCGTCATCTCACCCCCTGTCAGTAATGTCACCTCACTTCCTGTCAATACTGTCTCCTCACTTCCTATCAGTACCGTCACCTCACTTCCTGTCAGTACCATCACCTCACTTCCTGTCAGTATCATCGCCTCACTTCCTGTCAGTTCCATCACCTCACTTCCTGTCAGTATCATCACCTCACTTTCTGTCAGTACCATCACCTCACTTCCTGTCAGTATCATCACCTCACTTCCACTTCCTGTCAGTATCATCACCTCACTTCCTGTCAGTACCGTCACCTCACTTCCTGTCAGTATCATCACCTCACTTCCTGTCAGTACCGTCACCTCACTTCCTGTCAGTACCGTCACCTCACTTCCTGTCAGTATCATCACCTCACTTCCTGTCAGTACCGTCACCTCACTTCCTGTCAGTATCATCACCTCACTTCCTGTCAGTACCGTCACCTCACTTCCTGTCAGTATCATCACCTCACTTCCTGTCAGTACCGTCACCTCACTTCCTGTCCGTATCATCTCCTCACTTCCTGCCAGTACCATCACCTCCCTTCCTGCCAGTACCATCACCTCCCTTCCTGCCAGTAATGTCAGCTCACTTCCTGTCAGTACTGGGGATCAGTGAGAGGTGTTGCAGCCCTGCCCAGTCTCTCTCTGTAGCAGCAGATCACTGCTATAGAAGTCCATTGCTGGCTGAGCATCACAGTCAGAGCAATAGATCACTATTAGAAATGATCTTCTGCTGCACAACTGCATGGGGGGTCTAGGTCTAAACACATCCACACCCATCTCAAACAGAAAAAAAACATATATATACTGTATCTGTATATATATATATATATATATATATATATATATATATACTGTATATATATATATATCTGTATATATATATATATTTATACTGTATATATATATATATATATATATATATATATATATATATATATATATATATATATATATATATATATATATATAGTGACAAGTTGGGGTTCTCTAGCTCAGTGGTAGCGCCAAAATAGTGAGTTTACTCCACACTGCCAGAAATATTTTCAGGGCTTTCCTGTCCACTTTTGGTTAAAGAAAACAAAAAAAGGTTCATACAGGTACTGTATGTCTTTCCACGCAGGGGCTTCTCACCATCAATACAAATGAAACAAAACATTCAGCCTCCTGGCTCTCTTGGCAGTTTTTCTGATCTGATTATTACTTCTTAAGTCCTCCTGACCATCAGCATATTTTGGTCCTCCTGACCATCAAACACATCCCAGTGTTCATGCACAGACTCTGCACCTCAGCTCTGCGTCTTTCCTAACCGCTTCCCAGCTGCTCTGTCCCTCATGGATTTTCTCTCAGGCTTGGGCTTCTGGCTTGGGGCACCTCTGACCCCCGGGGGAGACCCTGCCTCTCAGCTTCATGGCCTGGCCCATCCTGGATGGCACTGTGCAGACGTACACCCTTGACTCCCTTCGGGAGGGTGAGGCCCTGATGTCTAACTCTGGCTCTCATATGAAGCCAGCACACACCTGTACCATTAGTGTGCTTGCTTCTTACAAGACCTGGCGTAATCCCCCATATTACGCAGAGACACGGACTCGTCCTGCCACAATATATATACATGTCCTAAAAACAATAAAAATATCCCTTTCCAAAATGGAAGAGTTACAAAAAGGTTGGATGTGCTGGAGGATATCTCACTGTGCAAGCATCAAATGCTCCCGTAAGCCGAGGTTCACACTGTTGTGGTGCGATTTCAAGTCATGTAGTCTTGTAGTCCAATTTCAAGAAACAGCTGCAGTGCGAAGTGATGCGGTTCAGATGCAATTCTGATACTTTTTTAATGTCATTTGATTACAGCTTCAATTTCTCTCCTGGGGTCTCTCTCTCTCAGAAAACATGCTGGAATTGTGTTACTTTAGGACAGATAAATGATCTGCAGTTTCCATTCAAGTCTATGGAGCAAAAAATCCCACCACACTGCACTAAACACGCACAGGACACTTTATCAAACTGCATCTGAAATCACACTGCATGTATGTGAACAGCCTCCACAGAAACTCATCTTGTTTCACTTGTCATGCAATTCCATGGGTTCTGCAATGCATCCAAAATCGCATTAGTGTGAACCAGGGGTAAAAGCACGCAATGTCATTCCAATTTTTAGCAATTGCTAACCTGTAAAAAAGTCGATATGACAAAATCTCACCCCTATCATGCCCCAACCTAGCCACTTCCATCTACAACAGCTCACAGCCATCCTCCCTAGCCAAGCTTTCTCCCCTCACTACATGCAGAATTTGGCCCCCGACCTCTTCAACCTTGGCAAACAGACAACATCAGAAGTCTCAGAAAATGTAGCTGCGGTCTGGAGTGCCTGTGGCGTAAGACTAAGTCCCCAGAAGACTTCAACCAATATAAATCTGCCCTCCTAAATTTCTATTCCTGCCTCCTCACTGCCAAGCAAACCTATTTCATCACGCTCACTCAAACATTCTCACCTAGTCACCGCCATCTCTTCTCTACCTTTAACTCTCCACCCTGTCCTCCACCAACTTCGCCCTCTAACTCACTCACTGCCCTAGAAGATTGTCATTCACTTCAAAAATTAGATTGATACAATTTGCGAGGAGATCTCCAATGTGCAGAAACCTCCCCCACTTAACAACTCATATCCACAGGTACAATCATTACTTCCATCATTTAACCCTTCTAGTATTAATGAGGTTGCTGGACTTCTATCTAACACCAATCTAACCACCTGTCCCCTGGATCCTGCTCCCTCGCACATGCTACACTCACCCTCTGACTCCATTCTACGCTCTCTAACTCACATCTTCAACCTCTCCCTCTCTTCTGGCATCTTCCCCAACTCTCTAAAACATGTGCTAGTCACTCCATCCTTAAAAAGCCCTCACTGGACCCCACCAATCTTCATAGTCTACGCCCCATCTCCTTACTCCCCTTCTCCTCCAAACTCCTTTAAACGATTGGTCTACAACCGACTGAGTGACCGTCTGACTAAGAAAAAACTTCTTGATCCCCTTCAGTCTGGATTCCGCCCTCAACATTCCACTGTGTAACGCTCCTGCGTTTCTTATATGGTGTGGATTTTCAGCTGCAGAAATAGTTCCACGTCAGTAGTCATGTAAGAGATATGCTGAGATACCATTCCCAACCTCAATGACTCATCATGTGTGGAAGGTCTTATTTCAGCCAGTAAATACACACAAATAACAAGCTGGTTCCTAGTGTGACTTTATGTATGTAGTAACACAATGATGAAGGTTTTAGGGGATAGGTTGAGTGGAGGTGGTAGGTGATAGACACTTGAAGGTGAGACAGTAGCAGATGGATGCAGGAAGGTTGAGTGATCAAGTATGATAGCAGATGACAGAGTAGCAGGTGGACATACGAGAGAGATCAACCCAGTGCAGGAATAAGTAGCAGTAGTCTCAAGAGCTATCAATCTAGTTATGCAGATGTGATAAACAGTCTTTACTATGCAGAGCTAAATAGTGTAAGCTTAGTATAAGTCTATAGAGATTTCCCCTATGGAGTACTTAGCACTAATAGCAAATACAGCCGAAGGGTGGTTCAGGAGAAGCGGATGATCCAGTAGCGGGATACAGGGATCAGCGCAGCGAGGTTCCGTCAGCGAGGTAAGCTTGCAAGCATGGAAGCTTCAAGCAAGGTTAGCATCAAGGTAAAGGTGTTTGAATGAACACATGTGAGTGAGAACCGGCGCTTTAAATAGCCATCTAGTCCGGCGCTGAGTGATGACAGCATCAGTCTTAAAGGGAAACACACCTATATGTGTTTCTTCTATCTAGGTAGATGGAAATCACCCGGAAATAATGTGATAGGAGGCACTGAGAGTGCCAGAACCTTACATTACCCCCCCGTAAGGCCGGCTCCGGAAGGCCTCTAAGGCTGGTTGATGATATAAAAATCGGGAAGAAAAAAAAATTGGTTGCCGATATGAGAATCGGATAAGACTGGTTTCTGATATGAAAATCGGAAAGAAAAAAAAAAATGTTTGCCGATATGAGAATCGGATCAGGTTGGTAACCGATCTGAGAATCGGATCACTTGTTGCCGATATGAGAATCGGATCAGGTTGGTAACCGATCTGAGAATCGGATCACTTGTTGCCGATATGAGAATCGGATCAGGTTGGTAACCGATCTGAGAATCGGATCACTTGTTGCCGATATGAGAATCGGATCAGGTTGGTAACCGATCTGAGAATCGGATCACTTGTTGCCGATATGAGAATCGGATCACTTGTTGTTAGGGTGTCTGCTACATGGGCCCCTCACTAGAATCGGACGCATAACCATCCAAAGTAATCCTAGCAACCAATGCTTCTTCAAACATCCTCAGATCCTTCCTACATACCACCGTGCCATTAGAAGCGCGTACGCAGTCAGGTGCAAGAATCTCAATATTTTCATTGGAAGCTAGAAATGTGCTTGCAAAAATAGGAGTATCCTCAGGAGGTGGTACAGGAGGTTTTTTAGAACGTGGTATCAAGTTCACTGGAGTTGAAGGAATATCTATTCCAAAATTTGTTAATTTCTGGGTGTCCTTCTCTGATATAGAACGGGGACAGGGCTGGCAACAGCCTTGATAATTTCCAGGCTGTTTTTCAGGGAAGACCCTTCGGATTCGCCTGGCCTCCATTGGGAGAGCCTTAGGCCTATGGGGTCTGGTTGGGCAGAATGTAATGAAATGTCCCCCTTCACCATAATAAAAACAAAGGCCACAGATTCTCCTGTGATCTCTTTTTTCTTGTAAGGACAACCTAGCATGTATGGCACCAATCTCCATAGGCTCCTCATCCATCTCTGTAGGATCAGGGTCCAAATGGGATGTGTCAGAGTGACAAGGCTGACTGTTTAAGGCAGGCTTGGACCATGACCAGGCAGGATCACCATATTTACTAGGTTTCCTTTTTTCCTTAGGTAGCCGGGGTCTGTGGTTACCTGGAGCGGGTTTAGGAGTGGGGTCAATGGCCGAAATCTGAGAAGAACTGGATAATGGCATTCCCATTTTTTCAGACTTCCTTTCTCGTAGTCTTCTATCTATGGTAATACTGAGTTGTATTAATGCATCCAGGGTTTTTGGCAGATCCGCTCGGGCGAGCTCGTCTTTAACGGCCTCTGATAGGCCAAGCCTAAATTGGGTTTTCAGAGATGCATCATTCCATTCTGAATCAAGGGTCCATCTCTTGAATTCTGCGACAAAGTCTTCCACAGGTCTCCCACCTTGGTTCAAGGATCTTAATTGAAGATCGGCAGTACTCTGCCTATTGGGATCATCATATAGGCTAGTAAGTTCTACTAGAAACAAGGCATAGGAGCTGAGAAGCTGGTCGTTTTTCTCAAAAAGAGAGTCTGCCCAGGCCCGAGGATCGCCTGTTAGGTAAGAAATCATAGTACAAACCTTAATGTGATCAGTAAGGTAGGTACGAGGTTTTAGCAAAAAAAGTAACTCACATGCGTTTTTAAATTCGCGAAATTTTTTGCGATCGCCTGTAAATACCAAAGGGGGATTTATCTTGGGTTCAGGGGACTGAGCAGAGGTAAGTTGTGTCAGTCTAATTACCTGCTGCGACAGAGCCTGATTGTCTTCTTTTAATTCAGCAAGTGCGTGTATTAACGCAGATACTTGCTGTTTTAATTGTGTCACCTGAGTGGTTAGTTCTGCTGAATCCATTTTTTGGGTTCGTTCAATCTGTAACGCTCCTCCGTTTCTTATATGGTGTGGATTTTCAGCTGCAGAAATAGTTCCACGTCAGTAGTCATGTAAGAGATATGCTGAGATACCATTCCCAACCTCAATGACTCATCATGTGTGGAAGGTCTTATTTCAGCCAGTAAATACACACAAATAACAAGCTGGTTCCTACTGTGACTTTATGTATGTGGTAACACAATGATGAAGGTTTTAGGGGATAGGTTGAGTGGAGGTGGTAGGTGATAGACACTTGAAGGTGAGACAGTAGCAGATGGATGCAGGAAGGTTGAGTGATCAAGTATGATAGCAGATGACAGAGTAGCAGGTGGACATACGAGAGAGATCAACCCAGTGCAGGAATAAGTAGCAGTAGTCTCAAGAGCTAGCAATCTAGTTATGCAGATGTGATAAACAGTCTTTACTATGCAGAGCTAAATAGTGTAAGCTTAGTATAAGTCTATAGAGATTTCCCCTATGGGGTACTTAGCACTAATAGCAAATACAGCCGAAGGGTGGTTCAGGAGAAGCGGATGATCCAGTAGCGGGATACAGGGATCAGCGCAGCGAGGTTCCGTCAGCGAGGTGAGCTTGCAAGCATGGAAGCTTCAAGCAAGGTTAGCATCAAGGTAAAGGTGTTTGAACGAACACATGTGAGTGAGAACCGGCGCTTTAAATAGCCATCTAGTCCGGCGCTGAGTGATGACAGCATCAGTCTTAAAGGGAAACACACCTATATGTGTTTCTTCTATCTAGGTAGATGGAAATCACCCGGAAATAATGTGATAGGAGGCACTGAGAGTGCCAGAACCTTACACACTGAAAATGCTCTCCATAAACTCACAAACAACCGAATAACAGCAAACATCAATGGACACCATTCTGTACTCCTCCTCCTGGACCTCTCTGCTGCCTTTGACACAGTAGACCACCCCCTCCTCCTCAAAAAACTCCACTCACTTGGTCTCCATGACTGTACTCTTCACTGGTTCTCATCCTACCCATCCCAACGCACCTTCAGTGCTACTTACAACTCTACTACCTCCTCTCCTCTTCCTTTCTCTGTCCCCCAAGGTTCTGTTCTTCGACCGTTCCTTTTCTCTATCTACAACTCCTCCCTGGGTCAGCTGATTGCCTCCCATGGCTTTGAATATAATTTCTACGCTGATGACACCCAAATTTATCTCTCCACCCCTCAGCTCAGTCCATCAGTCTCCTCACGCATCACCAACTTACTAACAGACATATCAGCCTGGACGTTACATCACTTCCTCAAACTCAACCTATCCAAAATGAAAAGAAAAACAGAAAAGGAAAAGGAAAAAAAAAAAAGAAAACAGAACAAAATAGTATAATGGAATCTAATAGAATACAAAAAATATAACCGTCTTCTGAAATTTGAATTTCAAATAGAATAAATTGGAATAAAACAGGAAAGAATACAGTAGATTAGAATGCAAAAAAAAAAAAAACTATAGAATAGAATAAAATAAAAAGAATATAACAATTTCTTAAAATTCTAATAGAATAATTTCAAATTCTAATAGAATACAAAAGAATAGATTAAAATATAATGGAAATACAATAGGTTAGAATAATATAAAAATAATATATTCATTATTTTAAACTTGAATTTAGAAAGAAAATCAATTCAAATTCAGAATAGAAAATAATAAATTAGAATTGAAAACAAATAGAAAATAAAACAAGAAAACAAAAGCAGAGAATACAATAGAAAATAATAAAGCTATCTTCCAAAATTAAAAAAAAAAATAAATAAATACATTTCAATTCAAATACAATAGAATATAATAGAAAAGAAAAGACAAGAAAATAATAGAATAGAAATGAAGAGAATAGAATAGAATAGAATAACAATAGAATTAGAGTCTCCACTCTAATTCATCCCAAAGGTGTTCTTTTTTTCATAATAATATATTTTTTTTTTTTTTGGGGGGGGGGAGTGAACAGTATCAGCAGAGCAGTGGATGGTGTCAGTAGTTTTTTTATATTCATTATTTTGTACAATTTTATTTTTTTACAACTTTTTTTTTCCACAATGATTTGTAAGGGGGGGTGGACAGTTTCACGGTGTCAGTAGGGCAGTGGACAGTGTCATTAGTTTTTATTATTTTATTTTCTGCCATTTCTTTACAATTTTATTATTTATTGTTTTTTTCACATTTATTTATTTTTTGCAAATATTTTTTTTTCACAGTGCTTTTCTTTTTTTTTTTTTTTTGGGGGGGGGGGGGTGGGGCAGTGTATGGTATTAGTAAAGCAGTGGACAGTGTCAGTATATTAGTGGATGGTGTCTTTAGTTTTTTATGTCTTTTATTTTTTACAAATACATTTATTTTTACAATTTCTTTTTTTTTCACAGTACTTTCTTGGGGGAAGGGGGTTAGGGCACTGGATTGTGTTAGTAGGACAGTGGATTGTGTCAGTAGTTTGTTTTTATTATTATTTTAGTTACTATTAATTGTTATAGTTTTATTTTGTATTATTTTTTTTACATTTTTTTAAGTCATTTTTATTTACAGAGCTTTTAGTGGGCAGTGGTATCAGTAAAGCAGTGGACAGTGTAAGTAGAGCTGTGGACTGTATGAGTCGTTTTTAATTTTTTAATTTTTTTTTCCAATTACATTGTTTTTATTTTTTTTACAATTTAATTTTTGTAACATGTCTCAAAACCTTTTTTGGGGGGAGGGGGCAGTGGACTGTCTCAGTAGGGAAGTAGACAGCGTCAGTAGTTTTTTATTTTTTATTTATTTTTTTATTTTATTTTATTTTTTTACTATTTTTTACAATGTGTTATTGTAAATTCATTCATTTTTATCACAATGTTTTTTCTTGGGGGGGGGGGGGGGGTAAACAGTGCCATTGGTTTTTCATCATTGTTTTATTGTTTTTCTACTATTAATTTTTTAATATGTAATACAATTCTTTTTTTTTTTTCTATGATCAGCCCTGTTGGTGAAATATCGGGGGTGTAAACAGACCACTGACATCTCCCCTATGAGATAGAAAGAGATAGAAAGAGGGAGTGAGGAAAAAGATTCCCCGCCCCTTTCTCTGCAGCCTCAGCTGCACTGAAGATGAACAGAGACAGAGGCTCCTCCCCATTCATACACTGAAGCAGAGGAAACAGATATGATTGGACAGAGACAGAGGCTCCTCCCCATTCATACACTGAAGCAGAGGAAACACAGGTTTGATTGGACAGTCAGTGATGACTCAGAAAAGGGAGGGGGCGGGGCCCAGAGAATTGTAGTCCCTCAGTGCACAGTATTACAGGATTTGTACTGGAGGGAGTATGAACCCCCAACACACTGATTAGATTGTAAGCTTCTTTGAGCGAGGCCTTCTTATCCCTCTTCTATTTTATTGTATTGTAACTGTACTGTCCCCCTTTATATTGTACAGCGCTGTGCACACTGTGTGCTGTATACATCCTATACAATAATAATAATAATAATAATGATATCTAGAAATCAATATAAGAGTTTAATTATTTGCAAAAGAAATGCCATAAATACAACGTATTGTGGCTCCTATTTGTGCTGTATTATATGATGTGCTCTGAGTCCCAATTTAAATGTAAATTAAAATAAATAATAATTAAAATTTAAAAATAATAAATTCAATTTAAAAAGGACCCCCAACAATTATTGTAAGATGTAAAAATCAGCATTAGAGCGTCATTTATTCACAGAAAGAAAAAAGAAAACTCCTAAAAGTTTGTTGTTCCTTTATGTGTAATAATAAATTATTTGCCCGGATTGAACAGAACCCCCAACATATGTAAACAATACAGAGCTCTGCCCTGTCAGCGGGGGTGGGATGGATTTTGTTTCCCTGCAAAGCACATCCCTTAGTGAAAGCCCCTCCCCCACAGTACACATAAACACTGGCTAGGCACACATTTAACCCTTTGATCACCCCTGATGTTATCCTCTTCCCAGCCAGTGTCATTAGTACAGTGACAGTGCATATGTTTTAGCACTGATCACTGTATTGGTGTCACCGCTTCCCAAAAAGTGTCAGTTAGTGTCAGACTGTCCGCCGCAGTGTCGCAGTCCACTATAAGTCGCTGATCGCCGCCATTACTAGTATAAACAAATTCCAGTATATCCCATAGTTTGTAGACGTGATAACTTTTGCACAAACCAATCAATATTCGCTTATTGGGATTCTTTTTACCAAAATATGGAGCAAAATACAAATTGGGATAAATTGATGAAGAAATTAGATTTTTTACATTTTTGATTGGAAGTTTTATAACAAAAAGTAATAAATATTGTTTTTTTTTTTTGTTTTTAAATTTTTCGATCTTTTGTTTATTTATTTAGCAAAAGAAAACCTGCAGAGGAGATCAAATACCACCAAAATAAATCTCTATTTGTGGGGAAAATTACATAAATATTATTTGGGTACAGCGTCACACGACCGCATAATTGTCAGTTAAAGTAACGCAGTGCCAAATCGCAAAAAATGGCCTGGTCATGAAGGGGGGTAAATCTTCCGGAGGTCGTACCAAATCTCCTCCGTGACTAATGACCCAGAAGAGACGAGGATTTCATCACCACAGGGGGCGGAGCCATCATTCCCCGGATTCTATTGCGGGGAAAGCTGCTATTCAAGCATGGTCTGTGCTTTATTAGCTGCAGTGGGGGGTGGGGGAGATATTAGGGGTCTAATAGTCCCCCGATGTCTCCATAAAGAGAACCTGTCACCTGTTCATACTATCACACTGGGAGTTGTTACCCCCCCCCCCTTGTGACAGCAATAAAGGTCAATAAAAAAAAGTTTATAAAGAATATAAAAGATAATAAAATAAATGTAAAATAATAGATAAGTGACCCGGTCCCCTGTGCACACATGAGGGTGCAAACACACTGGAAACCCTTATAAAGCGCCCTCTATGGACAATTTGGGGTACTGCGGCCCCTCCCCCTTTCACAGATGCAGTCAGTTATAAGGTGACATGTTTGGTGTCTGTTTACTCGATGTGACCCCGCCCCTTTATCATTTCCCCAGAAATTACATATTATATATTGGGTTTAGGGGCAATAAAATTAATTTTACCAGCGACCCCACGCCATGTTTTTTATATAGAAGCTACGTAAAGAATGCGCTCTGTCCCATCATTGGACAGGTTTGGGTATTGAAGTGACTATGAAGCCCCTCCAGGAAGAATCATCCCTGTTATTGGAGTGCATTGTCCTGATGCACAGCGTCACACGCAGCCATAAGACATCCCACAAGAATCTTATTTTCATAGATTTCTATCATCTTATTGTTGCCCTTTGACCCCTCCATGACCGGATTCACATCAAACCTTCTCACCCAAACCTCATTTTCCAACTGTGAGACGTATTAGTAAATCTGTACAAATCATCGCAGCTCCTTCCTGTATCCGGGGGAATTATACCCCCTTCTTGTTTAGGACAGATTCATTCATTGGGTGGAAAATTTTATTGGATATCTCCTGATTTTATTTTATTATCAGAGGAAAACTGACCCAAAATAGTAAAAATAAAAAAAACAATATATATATATATTTTAAACATAGCTGTATATTTTTATGTACTTTTATGCCATTACCATGATCAACCCCCCCCCCCCCCCGCCCTCCAAGAAAAAAAAGTTTTAGACTCCTGATGATCATGAACATACCACATATGTGTAAATTATTTGTTGTTTGTATATATACAGTTTGTTATATCTTTTTATCATGCTGAACTTTTTTTAATTGTTTCCAGACAAATTTCTGAAAATGAAGTCTGTCTATTACTAAAGAAGATTGTAAAAAATAATAATTAGTAAAAAGAAATCCGGAGTGACCCATCCATGGAATGTATGGCACGGCATATGCATGTATATCTGTGCTATACGCTGCCAATATATCATCACTCAGACATTTCTTCCTATGACATCATAGTGTACAGGATTTATTCTGACATGTCATTTATCTTAGTACATGCACAACTTACTACACAGAAAGACACTCACATTGTTTTATGTATTCATTCATTCATTTATTCATTTATTTATTTATTTATTGATGAATTCATTTTAAGTAAAATATTGATCTGTATTATTATGTACGGCATCTTTGGGCAAAATGTGAAAAAGCATCAATAATTGGAATTTCAACATTAATAGAAAATTAGAGCTACAATGTACACATTAAACAGCACTGTACAATTTATCAATTAATTGCATAGAGATAGTTATAAAAAAATAAACAATAATAAAAAAAAATAATCATAATAATAATGTTGCTGCTACTAAAATTGTATTTTGTTAATGTAATTTATATTAATTTAAATAAACTTTAATTCATGTAATGTAATTAAATGTAATATATTTATTATTTATTTCATTTTATTATTTAAATTTTTATTTGTATCGTATTACTATTCACATAAAATAAATGGGTGAATGAATAGTTAAAGTGAAGGAGAGATAGTAAGACTTGTATGATGACAGTTTGTATTGGAAAGCAGATGGTGATCGGTAAATTCAGCGTCTGTTTCCTGGGGGAATCCGGCAGAAATTTTCATCCAATAAAATTAGGTTTATTCCTTGGTGACTTAGTTGTTGTTTTGTTGTATTGTGAATGGAGCGTCCCCAGCACTGTAATCATGTGTGGGTCTTGTGGTGTCTCTAGTGAGCGCTCAGCTCAGGTGTCAGTAGTCCCGGGAGAACGGCACACAGAAGGTTTACAATGACTCTAAAAATGAAGAATGAGAGATTGGACAGAAACTTTCATCCAATAGAACAAACTCCGGCTCTTCCCTGAAGAAGATGTCTAATAATATTTTACTAAAGAATCGCTTTCCACTATCAGCAATGCCGAGACATAAAAGTTTTAGGTTTAGTAGTTTCTTTTGCTGGTTATTCGGTATATATTATATTTAAAATATAGATGCAAGATTACAAAATAATATAATTGTTATTAGAATGTAAAATAATAATAAAAATGCATGATAATTAAAGATTAAATTCACTATTCAATAAAATAATAAGAAGAATATTAATAATAATAATAATAAAGAAGTATCAATATCATTATTATTATTATTATTATTATTATTATTATTATTATTATTAATCATTATCATTAACCTTCCTAGCGGTATTCCCGAGTGTGACTCGGGGTTAGATTTTAGTGCCAAAAGCGGTAACCCCGAGTCACACTCGGGGTAGCGCTAGGAAGATCGCTGGATGCTGGAGGAGGTTTTACTTACCTTTTCTCCGGGATCCAGCGAAGACTGCGAGCGGTGTGCGGCAGGGGAGCTCTCTCCCGATCGTCTGCGAGCCCCGGCTTCCGTCTCCGGCGACGTGACGTCCGCCGGGGGGTGGAACCGGCGGCAAATTCGAATGTAAAATGCACCAAACACACTGATACCGTTCAAAATAAAATAAAATCACATTACATTACCCCCCAGTGCCCTTTCCTGCAGTTTTACTGAACTTTTTATGTAAATATATGTATATATATATATATATATATACATATATATACAGTATATATATATATACGTATATATATACACATATACATATATATATATATATATATATATATATATATATATATATATATATATATATATACACACACATATTATATATATATATATATATATATATATATATATACACATATATATGTATATATATATATATATATATATATATATATATATATATATATATATATATATACACGTATATATATATATATATATATATACACGTAATTCTTGTGAATGAGCAGCCCAAACCAACTGTATACATTATATATATATATATATATACGTATATATATATATATATATATATATATATATATATATATATAATATATATAATATATGTATACATACATATATATATATATATAATATGTATAATAAATGTATACAGTTGGTTTGGGCTGCTCATTCACAAGAATTACATGCTTTCAGCACCTAAAATAATGGTACCGCTTTCAGCACCTAAAATCCAAAAGAATCATACCGCCAGGGAGGTTAATGAATTTATAATTTGTGAAGAAAGGTTATATAATAGAATATATATGGGTGGCTTGTTTATGAAATTCACCTACAGGACCAAAAATCTTGCTTTTTTTTTTAAACACTTTCTCTCATTTACACCAACTATGGACCAGAGCAATATTTACATTTCTCTATGAACCTATTGATTCAGTAATAAAAAGGTAATACATATATCATTTCTCTTAGGACAAAAATTTACTTTTATTGCTGATATTGACTTGCAAAGATGATTTTTTTTTTTTTTAATGCAATTCATAGACAAAAAAAAAAGACAAACGTAAAGCCCAAATTTTACAATTTATAACATTTATAAATAATAAAGGATAGCATAAAAAAAATGTGAACATCACTAAAATTCTATTTAAAGGTGCTATTCAGATAATATATATACGTATATTGTTTTTGCTTCATAAAGTTAAAATTCCCCCAAAAAAGAATAGAAAAGCATTTTGGTTCATTTGTACTTTTTTATTTGTATGCAATCCATAGACAAAAAAAGTATCCAAACTTAAAGCTGTACTCCAGGATAAATGTATAGAAGCGGTAGAAGTACCCCTTCTATATATGATGCTCGGCTCCCACCAAACAGGGGCTAAATGGGCAAACGTTCAGATATTTGGATGATGGAACAGCCACAGGTCAGTCCAAAGCTAAGTTCAGACCAAAATTTTGGCTCATCCCTATTCTTCTCCTATAAGACCATCCCTGCCCCCCACCATCATGTGGTAGGTAATATTTCTAAGTCATTTGATTATGTGGTCAGCAGAAGGGTCCACTAGACCACAGACACATGGTCCAGCAAGTCATGGCAGAGATGTTATTTATCATTCATCACCCACTGGGCAGAAAGGATGCAGGATGACATCAGTTGGCTACAAACTTTTCTATTCTGCTTCAGAAGATCCTGTAAGTCAGTTCCTACCTAGGAATAGCTGCACCACCAGGATGGGGACATGTGCCAGAGAAGGCCCATATGTGAACCTACCCTGCTGAAGGGCAGACAACAGGCTGATGCTGATGTCATACATGACTTTTCCTGGCACAAGATGGTGTGCCACCTCTGGACCTGCCCCTGCAGAACTTACAGAATCTCTGCCCCAGTGTGGATCCTGTCCCCTAGGTATACCAGCTGTAACACTGCATAGCATCATTGTGCCTAAAGCCATTGTATATCTCCTGATCACTTGTGGGGGATTGCTGTTTCAGCGACAACTCACTTGATGCAATCTGCTCATTCTATGGCTGGCATATAGTATCCTGACTAAACACACCTAAAGGTTGTGATGAAAATCTGATAACATTTACCACCCGGATTCATTACTGGAATAAAAAATAATAATTTCTTAGTTGTAGCTGCAGTCTACTTGCTCTCTCCCTCAGAAAATGTGGTCTGGCCAAAAAGTATTACACGCTTAGCAGCAAATCTGTCACATTTCTCCTTATTCAGTCTGTGAAAAGGAAAGACAGTTATTTACTTACACATGAAATCCGTCTACTCTCTCCCTTATAAATTGTGACTTATCCAATGAAGGCCTGAAAAGTGTGCTGCAATTCTGTTCAATGTTTATATTTTTAATTTAAAAATTACAATTATCTCATTTTTTGTTTCCAGATGGAAGATGTCACTCAGAAATTGAATCTTCCCCATACACACTTAATATCGGTGGTGCAAATCTCTAACATTTTCCCATCTTCAGTCTTCAAAGCAAGACACCATTTTTTTTTAATTCCATGTGCCATTTGCTTGCTCTCTCCCTCAGAAATTGTGACCTATCCAATAAAAGCTTCAAAGTTGTGCTGCAAATCTTTTCTAATTTTTATCTTTTCATTTTGAAACAAATAGATGTTATTTTTTTCTTCCTTCCAGATGTAATTTTCCTGCTCAATCCCTAAGAAATTGTGTCCTGCCCAAAAATGCTTATTAGCTGTGGAGCAAAAAGATTTTCCCTTTTCAGTCTCTGAATGAAGACTCTCATTTTTTACTTTCCAGATGTAATATTCCCCCTCAGCCACTGGAAGAGTGCAGCCTGTCCATACAAGTGGAATATCTTCAGAGCAAAACTATAAAATGTTTTCCTTTTCTGTCTCTGAAATCAAGACACAGAATTTTACCGCATCCGTCTCTCAATCCAGACACTCATTTTTTTATTTCCAGATATAATATTCGTGCTTCATCACTCAGAAATGTCAGCCGGCCATTCCAGGTTTAATATTTGTGGGTAAGACTTTACATTGTAATACCTTTTTATCCCTCTATTTGGTGCGGTTTTGTGGGGCAACCCAGATATAGACAACTACAAAGGTAAAAAAAAAATCTTTACAACATCATTTTATTTCACAATATAGAACTGAACACTTCTTTCTTCCCAGTCTCTCAATTCAAGACTCATTTTTTCAGATATATTATTCCGGCTCAATCACCCGGAAACTGCAGCCTGTCCATACTTATATCTGTAGTGCAAACCTGTAACATTTTTCCATTTTCAGTTTCCTAATAATTACATTACTTTTTTATTTACAGATGCGATGTGCTTACTCTCTCCATCAATAATTGCAGCCTGTCCATTTATTTATTTCCAGATGTGAGATGTCTGCTCAGTCATTACAATTTGCAGTCTGTTCATAGAGGTCTAATATTTGTGGTGTAAAATTGTAATATTTCTGCCTTGCCGTTCTCTGAATAGAAAGACACAATTTTCTTCTCTCCGAATGTAACATGCCGGCTCAGTCTGTGTAAAAGGCACAGTGACTGCGGTGCATGACTGTAAAATGTTTGCTTTGTCAGTCTCTGAATCAAGAAATAATTATTGTTTTTGTTTTGTTTTTTTATCTCCAGATGTAATATTCCTACCTAATAACTCACAAATTGCAGCCTGTCCATACAGACATAAAATCTATGCTGCTAAACTCTATATTTTGGCCTTCTCAGTCTCTGAATAAAGACACTATTTTGTTTCCAGCTTGTATTAGTGTCACTTGTGACTTCAGTTAGTGTGAGAGACAGTTAGTGGTAGTTAGAGGGAGTCCCAGATAGGTTTAGGGTCCCCTCCATATATCCCCTAATAAAGATTTAACCCCCTGATCACCCCCAGGTAACCCCTTCATTGCCCTGTCTCAGTGTCACTATTATAGTGTACAGATCTTTTTTATGATCACTGTATTAGTGTCACAGGTGACATCAGTTAGCATTAACATTAGTTAGCATCAATCCAGGACAGCGTCAGATTGCCCACCGCATATTTAGTAAAACATTTTTACACTTTGATTGCCAGTGACACACACACACTAAACACCTCCATTACTAGTATAGTGTCTGAATGGATCAACATCTTTGGTCTGATCAGAACTATACTAGCGCCCCCAATAGTTTAGTATAGTGTTCCCAAAACGCAGCGTTAGCAGGACCAGCACCGACACCTGCCAGCACCTGGTTTAGCCCCTCCCCCCCAGAATCAGCAGATTACTGTCACTTCCAATACACAGCACAATAAAACACAGCCTTAGCAGAGTCAGGCCTGATCTCTCCCAGCACTAGCAGTTAAAGTTTTTCGTAGTGGTTCAAACAGTCCTTGAAAATCAGGTGCATTTTTACCTGTCAGACACACTAGGTAGCTATAATTCTTTTGGCCAAAATGTCGAAACAGAGGTATGGATTTCACAATTAGATGCTATTTATCCTAAGGGGTTGAACAAAGATTATGATTTGCATTAGTCTTTGTAAATATTGTTATACGTTGTTATTTTTATTTTTTACCAGTATCTATATGAAGTAACCAGAGACACTGTTATATTATTTGTCCTCTGATTATTAGATGCTGTGATTGATTGCATTGTATCCTAATTGAAGTGATTCAGGTGTTGCTAATTTCCAGTCCAGGTGAAATGTGTTATATAAAGAGTATATGTGAGTTTGATTTTCATGCTTGTTATACCTGATGAAGGATTCTTACTGATCCAAAACTGTTGTAAACAGAGGTACACTAGTGAAGAGGCCAACGCATTGCTGAGCATGACAGATGAGAGCGATGGGGAATCCTCACTGTCAGAATCAGGCTCAGTATTTGAACCTGTAGAGAGCGACGGCACCCTGACAGATAGCTCTGATGATGGAGTAGTGGTCCCTACTAAGGTCAGGCATACCCGACCCCCCTCTTCTGTTGCTGAGGTGCAACAACCACAGGGTTCTCATATGCAGCAGAGTGTCATTTATTGTAGTGGTTCAGGCAGTCCCTGACAGCCAGGTGCTTTTTTACCTGTGAGTCGCACTAGGTACCAATACATTTAGTGGCCAAAATGTCCAAAGAAAGGTACACTAGTTAAGAGGTCTACAGGCTACTGAGCATGTCACTGACAGAATCAGGCTCAGTATATGAACCTGTAGAGAGCAGTGGCACCCTGGCAGATAGCTCAGACTATGGGGTAGAGGTCCCTGCTAACATCAGACATATCTGAACCCTTCCACAAGTTTCTGAGGTGGTACAATGGCATGATGATTCTCTTATGCAGCATAGTGCCAGTACTAGTGCTGCTGCCTTTTGGTGAACTGGCAAGCACAAGCAGCCTAGTACATCCTGGTCTTAGACACAAAAGCACTGCAGTAACACTTGGTGACCTGGCTAGTCCCATAAGTGCAGGCCAAAAAGTTGCTAGCACAAGTAGCGCCCCGCAGTCACCGAGAATTCGATAACAGACCCATAGAGCGCATAGTGTCCTTCCTGATGTGTTTGCAAGTCCTGATTGGCAGCCCAGAGATTCTGCAGCACCCCTACTTCCCCCATTCACTGTCCAACCTGGAATTCAGGTGGAAACAGCAGATTTAACTCACCTTTGTTTTTTGGAGCTGTTTTTTCACAGAGGATCTGTACAGATCAATTGTGGACCAAAGCAATTTATATGCCAAGCAATTTATCGCCGCAAACCCAAATTCAAATATTGGCAGACAATTTGCATGGAAACGTATCCCGGTTTCCAAATTTAAGACTTTTTTGGTCCTAACCCTCAACATGGACATTACTAAAAAAATGAGTCATTGTCGTATTGATACACAGACCAATTTTTATTATATGCCCATGTTTCCTGCTGCCATGGTCACAAGATTTGGAATGTATCTGTGGGAATTTGTGCCCATTCAACCAAAAGATCCTTAACTACTTACGGACCGCCCACCGTGTATTTACATTGGTACTTTGATGTTAAATACTGGGGTTATGTCATCAGATAGCTGCCATAACCCTGGTATTTTTTTAAACAGTGGACGGTCCGCTTTAACATAAGGGTGGTCCCAGCAGTGGATTCCCTGGGGGATCACCTTTATGGGAGGTGGGAGGGGTGCCCCCCCTCCTGCCTCTTCCCAAATGTTTTCCCCGCTTCCTGGACCCGTTGGTAGCGGGAAAAATGATCCGATCCACTGTCCTCTCAGGCAGAAAGTCAGGTGAGGGCAAGATGGCCCCCACTCCACTCTATGGCCTTGGAGGACTGGAGTGACGTCATACGTTACTTCATAGCAAAGGTTTTAAAGAGCCTATTTTTTTTTTCATCATAAAAAAAAAATATGATTGTTTTTTCTTTTTTTAGTGTAGATGTGAGGTCTTTTTGACCCCAGATCTCACATTAAAGAGGTCCTGTCATGCCTATTTCTATTACAAGGGATGTTTACATTAAATTTATAGGAATAAAAGTGATCATTTTTTTTTTTTTTTTTTTAAAGGAGAGTGTAAAAATAAAAAATAAAAGATAAAATAAATAGGAAAAAAAAATTAAAGCAACCCGTCCGTAGAAGCGGACGCATGCGCAAGTCGCGTCCACATATGTAAACGGTGTTCAAACCACACATGTGAGGTATCTCCGCAATCTTTAGAGTAAGAGAAATAATTTGAGCCCTAGACTTCCTCTGTAACTCTAAACTGGTAACCTGTAGACATTTTTAAAGTGTTGCCTATAGGGATATTTAGGTACCAACGTTTGTCGCCATTCCATGAGCGTTCGCAATTTTGAAGCATGACATGTTGGGTATCTAATTACTTAATGTAACATTATCTTTCACATTATAGAACAAAATTGGGCTAACTTTACTGTTTTCTTATTTTGTAATTTAAAAAAGTGTATTTTTCCCCCCAAATTAGTTCTAATTAATTTTCTATCAAAAAAAGACCTGATTTTAACTTGTAAACAACAAGTGTCAGAAAAGGGCCAGTTTAGAAGTGGTTAATGAGGTCAGGTACCGATGTTGGATGAGAATACTTGACTCACAATCAGGCTGAGGTCAGGACTGGGTTCATGACATTTGGGTTCCTCCACACCAAACTTATTAATCCATGTCTTTATGGAGCTGGATTTGTGCTCAGGGGCACAGTCATGCTGTAACAGAAAAGGCGGAAAGAAAACAACTGCCTACATATACTGTAGAGCAGGGGGTGTCGATATCAATTTAATTGCGGGTCGCATCAGAAGTATGATTGCCCTCAAAGGGCCGGTTGTGTCTGGGATGCACTATGTACAGAATGCAGAGTACAGGAGTGCATTATGCACAGTGTGAAACCCCCCCCTCAAAGCTTCCTCACATCTCTCTCTCCTCCCTGGTCCGGCTCTAGTACCTCCATGTGTAGGGGGTTCTGCATCACCTTGCAGAGATATTGTTCCTTCTCTCAGATTCTGGAGATCTGTCCCTGCTGTGCCCCACCATAAGAGCGTGCAGAGATCTGTTAGTTCCAGGAGGCGCTGAGAGCCGAGTTTTCCCTTGTAAACATAGAAGGCTTCTGTGTTCACAAATGACAGTGAGGAGAGGGAGAGGAGGGAGAGATCCAGAGGTGGTGGAATGGAGTTCTGTCACGTTTCTGCTGCAAAACTGACTGTGAAGGCCACATGACAAGGCTTGGTGGGTCGGATTCTGGATTGAATTTATACTGGCTGGTGATCTTGAAGCTTTCTTTCTTATCACACTCCAATCAGTGTGTGAGAGCAAAGTGGGAGCAAGCTGCTAAGTGCAGGTGTTGGTTACATGGTGTGATGTTTTGATTGGTCAAAGCAATATTTGTGATCGGCATCGTCCAATGAACAGCGCAGTCACACTACTTTGCTTGTGCTTGCTAGGGGTCATGTAAGTGCAAGAAGCATCCCATTCTGTAACATCCACCTTCCATCAACTTATATACAATAGGCAGACAGAAGGCAGTAAATATACACAAAAATCATAATGATGATGATTTAACAATATTACTGAATGTGTTTAATCTGGTCTACAGCATTATACAATAAATCAATGAATTACATTTACAGCATTCTTTTCCCCAGCATTGTTCCTCTTGTATTCAGCTCAGGTTTTAAAAGTAAAATGTAGAGTTTTGGAGAAAACATACACAATAATATTCCAGCACTGGAGGTCAATATGGCGAATATCTCCACAGCCACCATGTATTTCCCTCTGGTGCTCAGATAGGCCGGAATCATGGCAATCCAGACACTGCAGAACACCAGCATGCTGAAGGTGATGTATTTGGCCTCATTAAAACTGTCCGGTAATGTCCTCACCATGAAAGCCAGAACAAAACTCACAGCTGCCAGAAACCCCATATAACCCAACATAGAGTAGAACCCAATAACTGACCCTTCATTACACTGAATGATGATCTTCCCAGGATAGGAGTCCATGTCATACTCCTGAAATGGTGGAGAGATGGACAACCAGAGAATGCAATTCATAATCTGAATGGATGAGCAGAATAACATGACTGTATTGGGAAGTTTGACTCCCACCCATTTTCTACAAGAGCTTCCAGGTCTGGTGGCTTTGAAAGCAATGAAGACCATGATGGTTTTGGCTAGGATAGAAGATGCTGAGATGGTGAAGGGAACTCCAAAGGAGACTTGTTGCAGCATACAGGTAATATCCACAGGACGGCCAAGGAAGAGGAATACAGACAGGAAACTCAGTATGAGGGAGAAGAGCAGAATGAAGCTGAGGTTCCGGTTATTGGCTCTGACTATGGGAGTGCTCCGAAACCAAAAGAATAGTCCAAGTATAAGGAGAGATGTTGTAGCAAATATGACTGAAGATACAGAAAAAAATAAAACTAGAATATCCTCCTCGTATGATAAATACTCATTGACTTTGTCAATACAAATATTTTTAGCTTTGTTAGGCCATTCATTTTCAGGACACTTCTTGCAGAGTTCACTGTCTGTAGAGTAAAAATAAGTGAAAATAACATTAGGCACGGTACACAGAGAATGCAACTATTTGATGATATTGAATATTTTTTTCAGTAATTTAGTTAACCACTTGCTGACCGCCCTATAGCACTTTTACTGCTACAGGGTGGCAGCTGTGCCCCAAATCAGATATATATACGTAATTCTGCATTTGTGCCTGCAGGGGGTGCTATCAGAAACTGATCTGTGGGTCCCAGGGACTCGATGTTCTTTGGAACTTGCCGATCATTAGTAAAACATGGAGAACTGAGATATGTAAACAAGGCATACCTCAGTTCCCAGGGGGGGGGGGAAGGGATGGATTCTGTGTTCCTACAAAGCAGAGACTAGAATCCATCTCTTCACCTAGAGAAAGCTGCACACTGTGTACACAAAAACACTGGCTAGGCACACAGTCAACCCTTTGATAACTCTAGATGTTTAACCCCTTCCCAGCCAGTGTCATTAGTACAGTGACAGTGCATATTTTTAGCACTGATCACAGGATTAGTGTCACTGGCTCCCACAAAGTGTTAAAAGGGTCAGTTAGTGTCCGATAGTCCACCGCAATATCCCAGTATCGCTATAAGTCATTGATTGCCTCCATTACTAGCAATAACATTTCCAGAAACTATAGTTTGTAGATTCTATAACGTTTGTGTAAACCAATCAATAAACACTTATTGAGATTTATTTACCAAAAACATGTAACAGAAATCATTTTGGCCTAAATTTAAGAAAAAATAAGATTTTTTAAAAAAAATTTTTATTGGATATGTTTTATAGCAGAAAAAAAAAAAAAAAATATATATATATATATATATATATATATTTCAGAAGTATGGTGAGCAGCACAACAGCAGTGGTTCGTTGAAGTCGTGTGCAAAGCAATCAAGCCATCCCACAGGCTGTATATATAAGAGAACAAGTCCACAGGGATTGCTGCACAAATATTCTTTCTTTATTAGAAAAACATCCAAAAGTACATACCAGTACAATATCAGAGTATTTCGATAGTAACGTTTCGGACTCCAAAGTTAACGTCCTTCCTCATACAGAAATACATCTAAGGCTGGCCATACACTATACAATTTTCTTGTTCAACTTTCCTTTAGATTTACCAAAACCATGTAATATAGGGTCAAACCTAAACACTTTCAATTTGTATGCACTCAGGCAGGCCCTTGCACTACATAGTTTAAGGTAAATCTAAAGGAAATTGAATAAGAAAATTGTATAGTGTATGGCCAGCCTTAATCTCTATACAAATACATAGGCTTATATATGCTCAAACATCAATTAAGAATCCACAAGTCATCAATTATTAGTTAATTCACACAGGTGTCTCCAATTGATCATTAGAAGGACTGAGATAAGGTTACAACTTAGGAAACGTGAAGTCCAGTGGATCCATGCTTTAGACACTTTACAACCGAAGGGGTTAAATTCTGAACTCGATTTGTATTTATTTTTATAAATGGTATCTTTATAAATGGACTTTTGGTCTAATATATGTGTCTTACACCTTCAACAGTGACAGCTATATCCAATACCGCAACATATGATTAATTGTGTTATTTCATTGATTGAAATACATGTTTTTGTGGAGTCTTTTTTTATTGACAAATATTTTTCCATTCCTTTACTATTAGGACAGAATACACTGGATATGACTAATTCCACATAGGGAAGGATCCAATCTTTGTAACCTTATCTCAGTCCTCCTAATGATCAATTGGAGACACCTGTGTGGATTAACTAATGATTGATGACTTGTGGATTCTTAACCACTTGCCTTCTGTGCACTTAAACACCCTTCCCATCCAGGCCAATTTTTAGCTTTCAGCGCTCTCACACTTTGAATGACAATTGCGCGGTCATGCTACACTGTACCCATATGACATTTTTATCATTTTTTTTATCCAAAGAATACAAATTAAGACAGGGATGGATACAGTGTGACGTCAGCGCAGTCCGGCAAAAGGTCCGCCCCCAGCTCTGATCGGGAAGGGCGCGAAAATTGCAAGGCCCAATCCCGTGACACAGAGCACTGAGGGCGGGTCCGAGAGGCAAGAACGGTTCCAGCCTCTTTGTGACTCGCCGCCCTCTGACAGGGAAACTCCGATGGCGGAGGGAGGATAAACCGCCCACTCATGCGACGGGCTGTCCCATACCTCACAGTCAGGCTAGATGGAAAAGGCCACTCAGGGAAAGCCCTAGCAAGACAGTAGGAGGGAACCATTATCCTGTAAGGTGATGGTGCTACCAGCCGCACCTCCAGGCACCGAATAGTACAATCACCATCAATGACCGCCATGTCACACGCCAGCACGGCGTGTTGACTCTCGCAGTTGGAGGTTATTTAGTCCAGACTGAAGCCTGGCTCGGTCTGGAGATACAGGAGGTCACGGTCGCTCCAGCTGGTGTCACGAATAGACACATCTTTGTTGCTTTGGGCAGCTTTTCAGGTCAGTACCTTGAATAGTGATGATATGGCCATGATATTGGCTTGAGCCGTTATATAATTTTTTATGTGGTTTATTTTAACAATAAACCTCTTTACCTCCTCATTTTGTTTTCTGCTTTTTTTAGGCTTACTTTGTGCCCTATTGATTAGTAGGGGGACGTCTGCTCAAAGTAATTTCTCTATATACTACCTAGTTATTCGTGATCCATAATACATACTGAGGTATGCTATCTTCCTTTTTTCTATGTTTCCATCTGTTCTTCACTAACTTTACTTATATATACTATTTTTGCACATTACCTTCTATGTGCGTTATAAAAAGATTTTTATATATTCTTTCTGTATCCATCCCTGTCTTCATTTGTATTCTTTGGATAAATGGCAGTGATCCATATCCTGCATTTTCTTTTACATATACTTTGTTTCCTGGTTTTCTTACAGTAAACATAGTGTGGCTCATTTGATATATATTTCCACCACATTTGACTGCTTTCATGCATCCAAACGTCTATTTATACGTTCTATCGTGACCTCATGAACTACAATAACTAACTCTTTTGCTTAAGGGGTAAGATTGTGGATACTATTATCTTTATTACTATATACTCCGTCTTCTTATGACACTTTCTTTCTGTTGACTATCACTCATACTTCATTATTGTTTTTTATCAGATTGAGAATTGATATCCTAAATATCCCCCCACCTCCGCCACCCTCCTTTTTGGGTGTTAGTGGCACGCTTCTGGACTCTCGCCCTTGTGTTTGCCCTGTGACCACAGGCATCAATACCTACAAAATGAAAAAATAGTGTTTCCTCACACTTTGCTATCAATATTGCTATATTGGTAAGAAAATATAGTCAATTTATTTTTATGTTTCATGTAAATTATGTATTTGGATATTTGTGTATGCTTTGTTTAAAAGAAAGATATATATATATATATATCTTTAACAGACTTTGTATGAATCTTAAATCTTTCCTTTCTATATTTTTATAGAATTGTTACAGTCTTCACATAACTCCTGAAGAAGCTCTTACCGCACGAAACATGTAGAGTATGCCTGTGACTGAAATATACTACTAAATACCGAGCCTCCTAATACCGCCATCGTTGGATTTGGTTCTAACCTCTAATTAAGTTTACTGGGAACAGCCCTAGGGCTGTCTGTCATTTCTGTTCTCTAACAGTTTTATAGATGTTACATTTTTTCCATTAAGGTGGTTACGGAGGTTACGGTTATTTCAATGAGTATATTAGTATATATATGCTTTTCAAGATTCTGTCTTTGACTCAATTGTTCTTTGATGTTTTTTGTCTTGCACTTGTGGTGGTACACATATGTATATGTTTTTTAATATTTTCTAAATAAAATATTTAACTTTTTATGACTTAACTGTCTGGTTATAGTGCCAATAAAGTCCATCCAGTTCTACCCCTCCCCTGTACATGTAGTGAATGAGGGGTCTGCCCCCTTCAACTTATGGGTCCCAAAATTGGGCACATGGCCTGAGCTTGCCCTTTACGCCTTGGAGGTGCTGGTGTGCCCTGCAGCCAGTGTATTATCTGAACGTGTATTTAGCACGGCTGGGGGCATTATCACAGACAAGTGCAGCCGCCTGTCCAGAGACAATGTGGACAAGCTCACATTCATTAAAATGAACCAGGCATGGATCCCACAGGACATTACCGTACCTTGTGCAGAATAGAGATGGATACCGGCCCTACCCAGCCATTGTTATATTTTGATCTTTCTCACTCTTTTGGGGTGTACCCCAATTTAAAATGACTAAAAAAAAGCAGTGTTGGCTACCTCGTCCCCCTCCACCGCCGCTTCCACCTACACCGCCACATCCACCGCCACCTCAACCTCCCTCCTACTCCATATGAGTCCTTCACAGATGAAGAAAATTGTTTTATTTTTCTGTTTTTTTGTTGTTTTAAGTTATTTCCCTATCCACATTTGTTTGCAGAGCACTTGTCATGCTCTTAACTACATTTTGCTGCCATTTGCAGCACTCTAGCCCTTTCCATTGTTTTTTTAGAGCCATTTTAGTGCCTTAAAGCTCAGGTCCCCATTGACTTCAATAGGGTTCGGTGTCCGGGTCAAGTTCGGAAAAAGTCAGGGTCACGGACCCGGACTTTTTTTTAAAGTTCGGCCGGACCCACCAAACACGGACATCCAGGTGTCCGCTCAACTCTACCTGTCACCATTTGAGGAGGCCACACGGATGGTGAGCCAGGATGATGCATACATCAGTGACACTATCCCTCTAGTCTACCTGCTGGAGCACACGCTTCGTGGAATCAGTAATCAGGCCACCAGGCCATCAGTAATCATTAATTTCATACAATGTAGGGAGATGTTCAGCCTGCAAAGTTTTTACAGAATCACTTTTTTTCTAATTCAGTATCAGAGTTTCTATTTAAAGAAATATAAAGCTTACCAGATTGGTTTGATATTTCTCCTTCTGAACATGGAGCACAATTATAACAACATGGGTGATATCCTTCTCTTACAGATTTTCTGAACCCTGGAAAACATTCCTCGGAGCATCGACCCCTTGGGACCTAAGATAATATGGAATGATATGAACTATTCAAGAGCAAAACTACAGATATAATAGTGTAAATAGGGATGGGCAAAAGGTTCGGCCGGAGCATGAGTTCGGGCTGAACATTTGCCATTCGACCGTTTACCAAACACATAAATTTGCAGGGTGATCGCCCCAATGAACACCCTGCAATGCACAGAGTGCTGCACACTGCATTCTGTGCCCGGATTTGGCTTTGCCCAATCAGGGCACAATGTAAGCTGATTGTTAAGGAGCAGGGCCAGGATGATGAGTCATCAGCTGTCAATTAATTTCCCATTTGACAATTGAACAATAAAAAAAAAGGGCTTGTAACAAAATAAAGAAAAAAAACGGTGCCCCCCCCCCCCCCCAGTTAATGCCAGGCCCTTGGGATGTGGTATTGATTTGAAGGGGAACCCCACGCCAAATTAAAAAAAAAAATTGCATGGGATCCCCTCTAAAATGCCTACCAGGCCCTTAACCAGGCATGCAGCCTGGCAGGTCAGAAAAGAGGGGGACAAGCGAGCGCCCCCCTCCTGAACCATACCAGGCCACATGCCCTCAACATGATGGGGACAAGGACCTCATCCCAACAACCGTCGCCAGTAGTTGTGGGGGTCTACGGGCAGGTGGCTTATTGGAATCTGGAAGCCCCCTCTAACAAGAAGGCGCTCAGATCCTACCCTCCCCCCATGTGAATGAGTATCGGGTACATAGTACCCCTACACATTCACTAAAAAAGTATCAAAACATAGTAAGCACAAGATACATGCCTGCCTGGTGTGTTCCTTGTTCTTCATGATGCTCTCTGCACTTTAAACGGACCTCTGAGACTATCACAGTGCAGGTGCATTTATACGGAGACTTGATTACACACAGGTGGATTCTATTTATCATCATTAGTCATTTAGGTCAACATTGGATCATTCAGAGATCCTCACTGAACTTCTGGAGAGAGTTTGCTGCACTGAAAGTAAAGGGGCTGAATAATTTTGCACGCCCAATTTTTCAGTTTTTTATTTGTTAACAAAGTTTAAAATATCTAATAAATTTCGTTCCACTTCATGATTGTGTCCCATTTGTTGTTGATTCTTCACAAAAAATTAGAGTTTTATATCTTTATGTTTGAAGCCTGAAATGTGGCAAAAGGTTGCAAAGTTCAAGGGGGCCGAATACTTTCCCAAGGCACTGTACATGTTTTTGACAATTCCTTTATTAAAAAAATAAAAAATAGTCTCCTTCGATGTAAATCCATCATCAATCAATCACGCCACCTGCCGACCTGAAAAAGAAAATGCTCCCGCCTCCTGGGAGGCCTCCTGCCAAATGTCTGCTCTGCGCTTTGAAATTTCCTATATAGGTAAGGGGCAGGGCCACCTGGCAACGTCACTCAGTGGCCCCGCCACCTCTGACATCATATGCCCAGCATGTACCAGTCCTTGACGTCAGAAGCACAGAGCAGGCATTTGGCGGGATGCCTCCCAGAAGGGGAACGTTTTTTTATTTTATTTTTTAAATTTTCAGGTGGCGTGATTGATGATGGACTTACATATAGGGATATTGTTTTTTATTTTTTAATTAAGGAATTGTCAAAAACTTGTCTCTTGTGTTTATTACTTTTTTACACTTTTTTTGGTGAATGGGTAGGGGTACTATGTACCCGATACTTATTCACACAGGGAGAGCCGGGATCTGGGGGCCCCCTTGTTAAAGGGGGCTTCCAGATTCCAATAAGCCCCCCATCCATAGACCGCCACAGCCACCAGTCACAGTTGTGGGGATGAGGCCCTTGTCCCCATCAAAATGAGGACAAGGTGCTTTGAGGCAAGGGGGCAGAGCCTCCACATGCTAAGGGAATGTGGCCTGGTATGTTTCAGGAGGGGGGGCACTCTCTTGCCCCCACCTTTCCTGACCTGCCATGCTGCATGCCTGGATAAGGGAGGGAATTTTCGTGGAACCCCACGCCATTTTTTTTTTTTTTTTTATTTTGGCATGGGGTTCCCCTACAAATCCATACCAGTTTCGAAGTGTCTGGTCTGGACTGGGATGGGGGTGGGGGGGGGGGGGCAATTCCTTTTTGTTTTTTAATAGCCAAGTGCCTACAATTTTTTTTTTGCTTTAGAAATGTCATTTTTGCTGCAGCATGTTTTATGCATGCTACAGATGTGCCACTTTACAGGCACATTAAGGGGACCCCCCAGGTACCATATTTAAAGTAACTTTTCATTTTCATTGTTGCACTTTAAGCATAATTACAATCATTGCTCCTGAAAAAATATATAGTTTTTTATGTATTTCTTTTTTTATTGATACATGCTCCCCAGGGCAGTACCCAGGCCCCCATATTCCTTTCATGGCCAAATGCTTGCCTTAAAAATTGGCACTTTTGATTTTTCCTGTTCGATCCCCATATACTTCAATGGGGTTCACTGTTTGGGTTAAAACATTTCCCCTGTTCTGGAGTTCTGCTGCAAACCAAACAGGGGGTAATTTAGCCAATGTCTAAGTATACTGTAAGTAGTGTAATAGTAGTGTTAGTGAAGCCTTTGGTGTTTAAAATGATGTAGCATGCAATCCTTGGTGGAAACACATAAACCATTCCAGAAGGTGGCCCTTCATTAGTCTGGATACCACAGAATATGCCCTGAACCAGAAGACAGAAATAGACATGTAGGAGTACTAGCAGAATCTTTCATTAGAATGGTTACAGCAACAAAACTATCAGTACAAGTATAAACGCCCAAAAGGGAAATTTCCTACAATAGAAAGAGAAGAAGACAAGTAGTCGTGTACCTCTGATAACCACATACAATGCAGCACTAGAAGGGATAAGAGTGATAATTAGGCTGGTTTAACACTTGTGCTGCTGTGCAGCTCACAGTTTGCGCGGGTACGGGAGCCCATTCATTTGAATAGGGTTCTGTGCCCCGTAATACTGCAGGAAAGAGGTTTCTGCACTATTTTTGAAATTGCAGCCCGCACGGGAACTGAGGTTCTCAGTACGGGTGCGATTTTGCAGTTTCTGGTATTTGTGCGAGTCCTGCAGCAGCACTACCCGCACAGTATTGTGTATCGCTGACCATTGACTAAAGTATGCAGAAAAGAAGTTCAGAATCTCTGGGACTTGATAGGACATATGTTTGATACATAGTCTGCTAACAGCTGAGCATAGAAAGCGTGATGTGCTGGCAGGTGATATTTCAGAAAATTGTTGAAGCAACCCTAAAGGATATACCTTAAAGGGATTAAACCTTGATTAGCCCTTTTAAAAACCATAGTCTGAAGGCTTCATGTTGCGTAGCTTGCGGGAACATCAGGTTACCATTGATATGTAAGTGGTTGGAGATGAACGGGGAGAGATCCAGTAATTTCCTGACTTCCTTCCATGCGATGAAGGTATCCCGCAGTGAAAGGGTATGTTGGAGGGATGGGGCAGAGACCTCAACTTGCTGTGGAGCAGGGCAGCCAGATTAAAGGGGGCAATAGTCATGCTCTTGAGCAAATATTGCATTAAGCTGACTTCACCCATTATAAATCTGCCATCCAAAATACAGTTCCTGCCTCATGCTGCTAAACAGATCAGATCCATCACTCTCATCTTTGTCTGCCTCCTCCTCTGCCCACTAACTCACTCACTGCCCAAGAGATTGCCAATCATTTTAAAAACTAGTTCAGTGAAATTCTTAATGAGACATTCACTGTCCGATTATATCCCCCACCCAACATACCATGTCTACCAACATATCATCTTACAACAAAGAAGTTTCTATGCTTTTGACTGATGTCAACCTAACCCCCTCCCTCTCCCTCCCATGGACCCCATTCCTCTATTCTTAATGCAAATTGCTTGACCATTTTTTTTTTTTTTTCACAGACTAGCTGGTAAGTGTGCTAAAAAAAATTCTTAAGTTTGCTGACATGTTTATAAATGTCAGTTGGTCAACAGTGTCCATGGACAGATGCATTCTTTTGTCGGTCACAAAGACGCCCCCCCCCTGCTGAACCAAATGCACACTCAGATAGCAGCCCACCAGATTAATTGCAAACTGGGCAAACACTCAGGCAGCCACCTGCACTACTGCCCCTGCTTGATGGATACAGGGACAGTGTCTGGATACAGAGGGCCTTGAGATGCAGAGAAGTCCTCCTCTTCCTCCTAATGCTCTGCCTTGAGTTCCCTTCACATGATACCATGCAGTGAGTGCTCCAGTAAGAACACAACTGGCACAGTGTTACTGATACATGCATTGTCACAGCTTACCATTCCTGTTGCCCCCTGAAATGATGACAATACAGTGCATGCGTCCTGTATCAGCAGCCACTGGCATGGGGAAAAAAGTCCAGCTTCCTCCGAGCCTGTCCTTGTGCCATACTCACCAAGGTACTCAAAGATGGTCCTCTACTGCAAGTACAGCTGCTTCAGCAGGGGGCTGCCCCCCCCCCCCCATTCCCTGGCAAGCCAGATAGGGATTTTGAGGGAACCACATACACTTTTTTCTTAAATGGATATGCACATTATTTACAAATTGCCTTTCGTTTGCACACATTTGCAAAACACATGCGTAAGCTGCAGAGGCCACACAGAGCCTCCATAATAGGAGCACATGTATAATAATGGATAGATTAGACAGGCCTGGAGGGAGCCCACTCCTCCTTAAAGGCACAGGGGCACTCTGGACACCCAGAAATTAGCACACTGGCAGTGAAGGTGTCCAGTGCACCCCCTTACCAAATAACTAATGGTTTGGAAACACTGTTTGTTTATGCTGGGGAGGAAAGACTGAATGGGGAGCAGGAGGCAGGGCTATTATTGATTGTGATTGGCTTATAGCCCCGTCCAACTTGCCTCCTTCCCATATAAAGCCAGTTACAGTCAATCATAGCCCTGCTTCTCTACTCCCTGTGCCAGCCTTTGCTACCCATCCCCATCCAGAATAAACAGTGCTTCTTCTCCAACTGATTGTGAAAAGCACATCTGCAGGGGAGAAACAGAGAGGGGGAAAAGGAGCAGCGTATTGCCCCTTCAGGCTAATTAGTGGAGTCGAGTGCCAGAAAATGTATATTCAGAAGTTATTTTGAAATCATTTGTTATGTAGTTTGAAAGAAAAAATAGCCCAGAATAGCTGTTTTTTTAAGGAGTTGGTGGCCGCCATGTCCTTATCAACTATGATTTAGCTGCTGTCAGCAGGGTTTCCCACTGACAGCAGAATGTAAACAAAAGAAACAGCACTAAATAGCTGGTTGTTAAGGAGCAGAAGCAGCAGAATGTAAACAAAAGAAGAGTCGGCATTAGAACATTTAAAATAAAAAAAACAGTGTTGGGGTCCCCCCAAATACCATTCCAGAACCTTATCTGTAGCCTAGTAGGCCAGAAAAAAGGGAGATGAGCAAGCACCACCCTGAACCATAGCAGATTACATGCCTTCAACATGGGGGGTTGATGAGGACAAGGGCCTCTTCACCTCAACCTTGGCTCCAGTGGTTTTGGGGGTGCAAGGGGCAGCTTATTGGAATCGGGAAGCCCCCGTTAACAAGGGGGGCCCATATTCTGGCCTCCCATGTGAATGAATAGGGGTTCTCATGGTTGGGAGTCTCAGAGTTATGCCATGTTTCTGTGTACTTAGCCTGAAAATAGGAAAACAAATGCAGCCACCACATCTAAGGACTGGCAAGGGGTGTTATATTACATGTTCTTGGGATTAGACATTTTTTTAATGATCTCTACTATGATATTGTCCAGTAAAAGTTCATTAAGCTATTTTACAATAAATCTCCTTGAGACACAAGGCTGCCCAACCTGAAAGACAGGAAAGAAGCCCCAAACCAAGATACTACCCCCACCATGCTTCACAGAGGGGGGGGGGGGGTAGTCATGTGCTTTATTTTTTTCCAGAAAAAATAGCATTTCATATTCTGTTAACTGACCTCACTATACTACTCACAGAATAGTGCCCTGTAGCCATTGTGGCTATTTGAAAACTTTAGGCACAGTTGTTAAGTTGCTCTTAAGACTTCTCTGCAGGTCTTCTATGGACATCCTATGTTCTTGCTATAAACTTTACAGCAAATTTCTTTCATTTTCAGTTTAACGTCAAGGCCTTTAAATATGTGTTTGTGGCTCTTTTGTCTTCCTGCATCCTTACAATTTTTCATCAAAAATCTTCTCAAGCTTTTTTTGATCATGGCTTGAGTCACATGATCAGAACCTTCTTTAGTAGAATAGACTGTACCAGACATTGATTGGTCTTTTTAATTTGGCTGGATATCATTAAGCCACACCTCAAGCCTCTCATTAATTAGAGTAGCGGAGTCTAAATACTATCTTTTCTGGCTGTCACTATCTAACAGGTTCAGACATATTGGGCTCCATTCACAAAAGCAGATCACATGTGGTATTTAGATGTTTTCCCAAATACGGAATGCGATCCTGAAAATGTCAATTCACTATTGCCCTATGCAGTATTTATCACATAAAGCAAAAACGGTAACTGATCACATAAAACAGGAGTGAAAGCCAATTCGCAAAAGGAAAAAAATAAATAAATACAGGAGGTAAAGAAGTAGTGGTCCCGGCATGCAAAATTTAAGGAGCTGGCAGGTAACAGCATCCTAAACAACCAGTAAACAACATGGTTATTAACCACTTTTTCCTGCTTAACATCCAGGCCACTTTTTTCAACTTGGCACTGCGCGACTTTAACTGACAATTGCGTGATCATACAATGCTGTACCCAAATTAAATTTATGTCCTTTTTTTCCCACAAACAGAGCTTTCTTTTGTTGCTATTTTCTCACCTCTGCTCTTTTTACTTTTTGCCATATTAATAAAAAAATAGCAAAAATTTTGCCAAAAAT